>NW_027272711.1:185000-281808 GCF_040938485.1 Diadema antillarum
CTGATCACCAGTCGCTCGTAAGTTGTTCGTAACTTTACGAACAGCTTTATGAAACAGGGCCCTGGGCAATTAATTACCCCGGACCGTTCCCCTGGCCCTAATCCTTATCCTAATCCTAACCCTATTCCTAACCCTAACCCAAACACCTAACCCTAACCCTAATCTTTACTCTAACTTTCATACCACGTATAACCAGTATTTAGCCGAGGGAAGGGGGGGGGGGGGGGGGGGGGTAATTGCCCTCTGGGGGTACTGAATTGCTCGGATGCGTGTTTTTTTTTAGACGGCACAGATTGGGGACCCTAATCCTAACCCTAAACAGGGAGGTGGCTTCCACCTCCCTGCCCTAAACCTATACCCTAACCCTAACCCAACGTGTTTCCCCTAGGTTTAATACGCGCCATGCCCCAATCTGTGCCGTCTAACAAAAAAAAAAAAAAAAAAAAAAAAAAAAAAACGCGCCCGGATACAGTACTAGGCGCAATGGTGGGCGCTATGGAACGCCATTAAGGAAACAATACAAAATTCATTTCACTCCAGCCAATATTCATTTCACTTTTAACAAATACATTTCACTCACAAACATTGATTTTACTTTTTATAAAAATACATTTCACTTTTCACAATAATACATTTCACTTTTAAATTAAAATTCATTTCACTTTTCACAAAAATACATTTCACTTTTGCATTAAACTTCATCTCACTTTTCACAAAAATACATTTCACTTTTGAATTAAAATTCATTTCACTTTTCACAAAAATACATTTCACTTTTACATAAAGATTCATTTCACTTTTCATAAAAATACATTTCACTTTTAGATACAAATTCATTTCACTCTTCACAAAAATACATTTCACTTTGGCGTACCATATCACTCAGACGAAACCATTTCACTGCGCTAAAACCATTTCACTCTGATAAAACCATTTCACTCTGATACAAAAAAATACGTTCCTCTTTTTTCCCGGCCAAAAGGTGGCGCCAGTCTGAGAGGAGTCACAGTGCCATGGCACTTTGTTAGCGCTGAGCTGAGGTGAGTAGCCGGCCAGCTGGCCGGCTGGCTATGCATGCAGTACCTAGATTTACTGAGTAGCCAGTCAGTCGGCAAGCCCGAAAAAACCCGTCTAGAATATCCAAGTCCTCGCACGCGAGTTGACCCCGCAAGTCATAGAGAGCGCGATTGGAGAATCGTTTTGAAATGCTCATATCTTGGTCACTGAACTACGTTTTCACATGATTTTTCTTTTATTTGATAGGTAAAGGTTAAAACTTGGATGCTATCTTGTTGATTTTTCCAAGAACGACATGAAAGATTATCAACTTCGTGACTAACTAATTGCAGATGTTCCGGAAATAATGGATACAGATATTCTTCTAAAATTCTCCTAAAAGTCTTCTTTTTCATCGTGGCGCACCAACAAAAGTTATATCATGTAAAAGGAAATTTATTCAGCTTTAAGATGATACCTAAAAGTGTAATGTGATGATTTGTAGATGGGTCAGCAGCCAGCTGATATCATAGGGATGTCATTCCTTTTTTTTCTCGGCACGAAATCGCGAAGTACTGTACTGTCCCACATATAGAAATTGACGTGTGTCCTCGATGCCTTTGTACGTGTGTGTCTAACTGTATGAGCGACCCCAGCGTAAATACACGTGGTCAGTTTCGAGCGTCTAGCTGTGATATACTGTACTTGTGTCTGTCATTAGACATTACGTACTAATAGTCTACAGCCTCTTGCTGGGCCTCCCTCTCTCTCTCTCTCTCTCTCCCTCTCTTTTTTGATTATATGTCTTGTTCTTGTTATTCATAATACAATGTATGTTTGTTTTGTTTGCTTTTGTCCACCCTTCTGATTTCGTCAACAGGAAGTGTCTGATTCTCAGTTTCATTCTGCCATCAATCATTCACATCACTCTCTCTCAATTCAAAGCATCCTAAGCATCCACTCAAATACATTATAACCACTACTTATACCGTTCACTCCGCTAAAGTGAACACAGTTACATTATATCGAAATTCCGCTTACATTATCCACTTTTTTTTTACATGCTTGGTTATAACAACATTTTGATATAACAAAAGAAAGCTGTTGATCCCAAGGACTTCACTACATTACTTCACTCTATTACTATAGGCCTACCTAACTAGGCAGAGAAATTTACATACATTATTGCACGTGCCATTCTCATCAATTAATAAAATACCTTTTTTTTTTCATTAATAACAACAGAGAAAGGAGCACAATCCACAAGTTTTTTTCTTTATAAATGTATATACATCTCCATATATATATATATATATATATATATTTATTTATTTATTACATGTAAGTGTTGAAAGAACTACATCGCAGTTAAGTTTCAAGGTATCCACCAATCTTCATGACAATGTATCACACACATAACAACAACAAAAAATAATACCTAAAGTAAGAGCTGCATAAGCAGTCTACGGTTTTATCTACTTTTTAGCAGTATAGTCAAATGCAGTTTTAGATCATTTTATTTTTTTTATTTATAACTCATTTATTTATTCATCCATTTATTAATTATTTTTAATTTATTTTTTGGTGGTGGTATTGGACTCAGTCTCCAGCCAAGTGGCATGTAAGAGACCTGCAAAAGGTACAACTGTCAGCGGTCTTGTGAGTACATGTAGGAACGCGAGTAGGATCAGTCTGTCTTGACTACAACAGTGATGTACAGTGAACATTTCAAAAAAAAAATTCTTCTGGTGAAGCTCAGTAATAAGACAAGAGCAAATGAATGTACCAGGTAGTTTGAACAATTGCAGAGCTACATTGTATGGAGCAGATCTGTACAAATAAAATGCCGGCAAATTTTGACACTGGCAATAAACAAACTATACTGATACCGATGTTGCACAAACATGAAACAGTTGTGAATATGGCTTGAATGTTATGTAAGTGAATAAAATCAAGCAAGAATACCACAAATGTTTTGAGGCAATACTCTGTAAATTACATGCCATCTACACTTTTGGCAAGGTTTCACTCAAATGATACATGTACAGAGATAACTTCATTAATAGTTCAAACTGCATGAATGTTTGAGGGTGTACAAATGCCCTTGAGTACTCTGAAGGCAGGTACACATACGTGTATCTACTATAGTATTCACATCGCAAACGTTTCATACACATGAATAGAGGGTGACAGTAAACTGGCAGCTGCAAGAGCAATTTGAAGGTGTACATGTATACATATGAAGTGTACTTACTGGAAACAAAATGAAACATGTACAAAATATATAAACTTCATCAACAGTCCAAACAGCAGAGAATGTTTTGAAGGTGTACATATGCCCTTAAATACTTTGAAGGCAAGTACAATGTATCTATTGGTCACACTGCCAATGTTTCAAACACATGAACTGGCAGCTGCATCAACAATTCAGAAGTGTACATACTACATATGAAGCAGGGGCGGATCCAGGAATTCCGTAAAGAGGGGACGCGTTTACAAAATTAAAGGGGGGTGCATGCACCCCTCCCCCATTTTTTTCTTTTAATTTCTTTTGTTTAAACAAAAAATAAAGGGGGGCGTGCGCCAGTTGCGGTCCTAACTGGATCCGCCAATGTATGAAGTACACTTACTGGAAACTAAACAGATAAAAAATTTAAAGGTAGGGGATACCTTTTACAGACCTCCCAAAATGCAGCAAAACATTAAATATGAACCTCAGGGGACTTGTTTAGGTAACTGCTGAGAAATTTTGAAGTCAACAGTTATCTACAATTTGAATAATGCACAAAACTCAACTACTCAGTAGTTCTGTGTGTCAGCCACACTTAAGCCTTTTTGTTGCAGTCTTCTGTATTTTTTTATCTATAAACACAAATCTAAAAGTATAAGAGCTGATGTAATAGCATATAGAGTGTGTGGCAAGAATGTATAAAAATACACGTAGTTTACATCACTTGAGCCGAAGAAGATTTGTCTGGCATTCTCATTACATTTAGAGGAGAACAAAAAAATCGGCATGTCGCAGAACCCTGTCCCTGGCTTGCTGCAGGCAGGGTGGTGATTTCTCTCACCTCCCTGCTGCAGGTAAGCATGCACACTCACCGTACCGCTCTGCACGCATGTCGAATACATACACATGTATACATGTATACACACAGCACATCGATCCATATACTTTATCCATACACACAGCACATCCATACTTAATCCATGTCAAGCCAGAACTCCTTGGTCAACCAATCGCTGCTTTAATATTTTAGTGACAGGCCAAGTGGGCGGAGCTTGTTTGTGCGTGCCCGGCTGGCTGTATAGTTTTGTTCGACGGAGGTGGGATGGGCCTGGGAGAGTGTTTGTCTCAAGGGTAGGTTGACAGAGATGGCTACCTATGTTGCACCATAGACATAGCACATGCACATTGCCACATTAGCGCATATATACAAATGTTTGTAAGTTTTGATGAACTTTCTTCACAAAATATACATGATGGACACACATGCAGTGCATGGGTCTGCAAAGGTAGCCTAGTAATGTACTGGAATTTACGGTGAGCCCCGAAAAGAATTCAATTCAAAATCTAACGATCAATAAAAATGTACTAAATGTTACCTTCCACTTCCAATACTTTATGGGAGTTTCTAAAATGATACTCTCTTCAACATACCACTGTATTTATACAACTCTTCATTTAAGGCATGCAAATGGGATTCCCTACATTTAAAGTAACTTTAAAACATCAATATTACTGGAAATCGAAGCAGACAGATTAGATTTGGCCTTATAGCATCTTGCAAAACATCTATGTGAAGAAATCTTCCATTCCCAACTTTAGCATTGACTGTATATACATGTAATCTTATCTGAAATGTCAAAAGGCAAACTAATCATCCCAACATCTCTGTCAACTGAATACACATGTATCAGTACATGTACACAAGCAGTATCAAACACATTTAAAATATCTGTGTGTCACTCTCTTCATGGTTATGACTGAGTGAATGATACAAATGTGTATTCGAACCCCTTACCAGTAACAACACTCGACAACCCTGGGGTAGACTACAGGCCAACATGAAACCCCCCAGGTGTTATAAAAATCTGCTCATCTTACCTTTCACAAGGTCCACAATTTTTCTTTATAGGTATCTAATAAGAGCATGCCCGTTCAATGCGAACATGTTCAAAATTTTGGTTGATTTGGAAGAAGTACTAATGTAATGTATCATCTATCTAACTGTTGTGTCAAAATCTTCATCTTCCTTTTAATATCCCTTCTTGACCGTTTAATTCCTTTTGGTGACATACCTTGTGTATCTTCCTGATCGAACAGAATTCTTATATCTTTGAAACCTCTTCTGAAATGGGTCACAACCAAAATATTAGCAATAAAACATGCATACATGTACTAACTAAACCTCTTATAGTGCTTCAGTGATGATGTACAAATTAAATTCATACCTTCAGCAACAAGACATGCCCCTGTCGAGTAATGGCTGTACGTCCAGATACTACTTCATACTGTACAATGTACTTGCTTCCATAACATTTATCAAGAATATCATGAAGGATAATATTTAGTTTAATCACGGCTCATAATTCTGCCATCTGTACAAACTCCAAAGTAATTTAAATGCACATAATTTAACATATACTATCTTGCATAGTTCCACACATTGATGTATCTGTAATGGTCGAACTTCACATTTACTACAACAACCGTGCTTTTCAAAGAATATACATGTACATCCTCTTTACTAAAAATGTTACCGTAAAGATGAATGAAGTTGATATACAGTAACATACTGTAATATGTTACAATTGTATATCAACTTCATTCTTCCTATTGTATCATATCACATATTTAGCACCTTTCTGAGGTAAGTTATCATGATCACATACTGCTCTAGGTTTTTCAATGAAATGAAAAAGTTGACAGGTGTACTAATCAGTTGTTTCTATTCTTGTGAGGAAGTCACTCAGCGCTTGCAAAACAGCAGTGCTCTCCTTGATAAAAATCTGTCAGAGATTGAATGGTACATGTGCATCCAAGAAAACAAAATACACTATAGAACTGACAGTGTAGATCTTCTCGTTTATGTCATGCAGATTTTCCTGGAGGCCACAGAGAAGAGAATCACCTTAAATATGCATGTTCCATCGGTGTGATGTCAGGTACTGGGGATACCTACCTATACAATGTGACACAAATAGAGAAAATTAATCATAGATGATATTATAAACCATTATTCACAATAACATGTCCGAAAACATTATGTTGGAGTAAACCCCAATTCAAGCAGAGAGAAACTACAGGCATGCACTGTACTATGGTAAACATATAAAGAGTCTGTTCGCAAAAACCGATAAGTCCATTTTTGAAGATTTTCAAGTACGGTCTCTGTCATAAAGTACAAAATAACACCTTTTAAATGAGATATTAGTCACTAAATATAAAAGGGCATTTTTGAAGTTATGGTCAAAAGAAGCAAAAATTTTCTTAGTATTCTCTTTATTTTTCCTGACCTTTAATCGCAAATATCTCCATTTGGCAAATATGGACTTATCGGTTTTTGCGAACAAACTCTTCATATTATTCTGAGAATAATTGCATTCATTCAGACATCCTCGTAAACTTTATTGTTACAAATTGTAGATGCGGAAGACTAATAATACATCTCTATATTTACTGACAACCTGTATACCAACTTGAAAAATTCAAATAGCCTGGTACTCTATTAGTGTTAACATTGCAGCCGGGTCAACTCTTAAACATGTCATGAAAATTATGTTTACATCAAATACTAGAATCGCTCTTGTGCCTTCTTTCTCCATGCGAAAGAAAAAAAAACTAATAATAATAATAATATTGAATCTATACTGTTCTTGTTTGTATTAAGTGATGAGTAGGTGCCTAAATCATATAATAATTAACTACTAAGAGATGAAGACTAAGACCCTGTTTATTATAGACAGCATACACATTGTACACTGTACAATTTTTGTGAATAAGTTGTAAATTCAAATTTACAAATTGCCATCGCCACATACAATTGTAGGCCTACCGCCACCGGCCTACACTGACTCACTGTACACTGGACACAAAGCCATCAGAAATACATACACCCTGGGAGACACTCCCCTTGCATCTGTATCAGATCTCCGGTATCTAGGGTTCACTTTTTCATCCAACCTATCCTGGCAAAGTCACATCAACAACATCACATCCCGGGCCAATCGGATGCTAGGACTAGTCAGCAGAAACCTACGAAAGACCTCGCAAAGGACCCGCCAACAAGCATACTTCTCCCTTGTGAGACCACACCTAGAATACTGCAGCTCAGTCTGGAACCCACATACAAACAAACACATTTCCCAAATAGAAGCCATCCAAAGGCGAGCAGCAAGATTCACCCTCCAGAGGTATTACCGTCCAGACAGTGTCTCTGCCATGATTGAACAACTTAAATGGGAAAGTCTGGAGAGGAGAAGAAATGCTGCTAGCCTCTTCCTCATGTACAAGATTCAGCACAACATGGCAGCCATCAATGCACAGCACTACACATCACCCATGATTGTTAGCAACACACGACAGTACCATCCAAACAAGTTGCTGGCAATTCCTACCCGAACCCAACTCTATCGGAACTCATTTTTTCCACGTACAGTAACTGCTTGGAATGGGCTTCCTAAAAACGCCCTTGAAGCCACTTCATTGGAGGCCTTTAAGGGAGCTCTTCCACTCAGCATCTAGACTGAGGAACTAGATTTTTACTCGCACCATATATTTTTAATGCACCAACAAGCATGCACTGCAAATGAGCACCTAAGTTCAACTCCTTAGCACTACATCCTGACTTATGGATCCTGCTGAGTATCTTCGTAGAAGTAGAAGTGTACACAACACACGATATCACGAAGTTCCAATTGAGCGAATGAACAACGCTAATTTCAATATATGGGACTGACCCTGCACCTCCGCAGAGATCGTTAACGGTGCATTTACGGTCCGAAAAAGTCCCCTTCCGCACTAGATGCGATCACGTGACCTTCCGGAGGACTAGAATACATTATTTGGCCTCTAAGAATGCAATCTTCAAGCCTAATTTTTAACAAGTTATGCTTCTAGGGCACCGTCGATCTTGGTATCTGCGTAAAGCACGAAGTATTGCCGACCTGATGAACAAAAAGTCACATCAATCCCCTTTTTAGATGGGTCAGCAGCCAGCTATAAACACGGGAATGTTTTGAAAGAGGAAAAATACTATGTCAACTTCGAGATACTATTTAAACGGCAAAAAAATACTCATTTTGAACCGGAAAAAATAGCATGTCGATCACAAGAAGTCAGACATCAAACTTACCCCACAACATCGCTGTTGAAAAGCGTTGTAAAACATACGTTAATCATTCAGCAAGTCAGGCGTAGATTCAATTCTCGATGTAGTATGCATGTAACGGCACGAGCGTGCATGTGAGTGAGGCCGAGACGAGGACCGTCGACTGCTAGCTCGCCTCGCGTCACTTCCGTAGCGCGCTAAATCTAGGTACTGCATAGCCAGCCGGCCAGCTGGCCGGCCACTCACCTCAGCTCAGTGCTAAGTGCCATGGCACTGTGACTCCTCTCAGACTGGCGCCACCTTTTGGCCGAGAAAAAAGAGGAACGTATTTTTTTTTTATCGGAGTGAAATGGATTTATCAGAGTGAAATGGTTTTAGCGCAGTGAAATGGTTTCGTCTGAGTGATATGGTACGCCAAAGTGAAATGTATTTTTGTGAAGAGTGAAATGAATTTGTATTTAAAAGTGAAATGTATTTTTGTGAAAAGTGAAATGAATCTTTATGTAAAAGTGAAATGTATTTTTGTGAAAAGTGAAATGAATCTTTATGTAAAAGTGAAATGTATTATTGTGAAAAGTGAAATGAATTTTAATTCAAAAGTGAAATGTATTTTTGTGAAAAGTGAGATGAAGTTTAATTTAAAAGTGAAATGTATTATTGTGAAAAGTGAAATGTATTTTTATAAAAAGTAAAATCAATGTTTGTGAGTGAAATGTATTTGTTAAAAGTGAAATGAATATTGGCTGGAGTGAAATGAATTTTGTATTGTTTCCTTAATGGCGTTCCATAGGGCGCAATACCTTTGATGACGGTGGAGCAGGGAGCGGAGCTTTTCTTGAGTACTACTACTGTAGGCCTACTGACTGTCGTAGGTAGTGGCCCACCACACCAGTCCTGGCGGATACTACTAGTACTACAAGTATATAGCAGTAAGTGAAATACTAGTTATAGTTCGTGTAATGTAGCCAAGATTGCCGTAATAGTATCGTCTGGTTCCTCTCTATTCAAACTTGTGAAAATAAAGTCGAGCATTTAACCGAGATGCGTGTGCGTGGTCCCACCTGTAGCTTTATGTGTTGGACGTTACGGTTGCTCCGGTACTATATTCCATGCATTCAGTAATTTAATAGTTAATAGACCTCTACTATTCAGAAATGCAAGAATGCAGCTGTAGCGTAGAAAGCGCATAATCATTTAGATCATGCAAGTATGGTCGACGGTGAAGCTGGCCTTTATATAGGTTTACTTTTATATTCTCATAAGTGAATTATTATATAAAGTCATATTAATGGTCAAGCTAGCATGGGTATACATACTAGTTAATACGGTATTCTAATAACTATAGTAGCTAGCCTTTATAAAGGTTTAACACTTTCATGTTCTCATTTGATAAAAAGATTAAAGTAATGAAATCATGAAATGAATAGACTGCAGAGTTGACTCTCTGAAGGCACCTGACTGTCCTGACATTACAATTTAATATAATTTCAGACTTAGAAATAAGTTTTATAATGATATTCAATGGATGTTGTATACCGGTACATTTCTACCATTACAGGTACCGTCCTGTTACAAAGTATGGTATCTCAATGCATTCAAGTTATTTGTATCCCTTTTCTTGCTCAGGTGGAGAAAAAACACTGCTGTACTACAGATATGACCAATGATGTTTGGCATTATTGGGAAAGCTCCTTCAGCATTTGGACCGATTAAAAATGGGCATTGGAATTACAGTGAGCTCCATTCAGCATTCCGTTGCCTTCACTCAGTCAGTGCCAAACAAACTCTGATCAGGAAGCCGCCTTACCTTAGTGAGCCTCAAGAGAAGAAACTTCTGACTTGGTGTCAGCACCAGGTGCGTGACATGATGAGTGAATCCAGTGGGCCATCTTCATCGTTGTCTCCATGGCAACAAGGATTTTACCGATACTTTCTCCCAATGCAGACCCGTGTTGTGGACACTGACTGGTTTGGTCACATCAACAATGCTGTGTATTACTCTTATTTTGACACCATCATCAACCATTACATCTTCAGGCGATGCAAACTTGGCGCTCCCAATCAAGAAAGTCAGTCTCCCAACATCCTTGGGTTTATGGTCAGTACAAAGTGTACCTACAAACAACCTCTAAACTATCCAGAGGCTATTCTAGCAGGCTTGGCAGTCACCAAGATGGGTAACTCCAGTGTGACGTACACGGTAGGTGTGTTCGCTGAGAATACGGGGCAGGGAGAGATGACTGCTGAACCTGACAAGGAGCCATCAATACGTGGTAATATAATGGAATCCAGTGAGGTGGCTCACTTTGGAAGCCACCAAGACATAGCGAGTGCTGTCGGTCAGTGCGTCCATGTCTTCGTTGACCTCAAGGGAGACCAGCGTCCAGTAAGCATCCCACATGCAGCAAGACACCACTTTCAGAAGATACTAGTTCCTTTTGATTCAGATATAAGTAAATTGTAACATACTCTGTTGCTGGGCAACAGTAAAGTAGAGAAGAGATGTATCCTTTTTCATTGTAATTCCATGCTGCATTCATACAAGACTAATTGCTATGAATTAAGACTACTTACATGTAGTTGTTTTCAGTTTGCATGCTGCCACTCAGAAAATGCTATCTTATACAGTGGAATTATAATAAAAATTTAATTCCTTTCCAGCCAAATAACATTTTCTTGAACATTGTTAGTAGATATCAGCAACCATTTCCTCTTTTTCCAAGTTTTATCTTTAATACAATAGTGCATTTACCAGACTGCAAATTGCTCAAAGATAGACGGCATGGAGAAGGTAGTAAGTGAAGAAGTGTGAGAATAATTGATCAATTAGAAAGTAACAGTAATGCAGTAACTGACAGAAACTGAATTACACTGTAGAGTTTATTAAAAAAAAGTCAGGAGAAAATAAAAGCTTTATACATGACAATTTCCTTTAATAAACTACACAGTGTATTGATAGAAGTGAGATCAATAAACAGTAGGCTAAGACTGGATAGAGAAAATGTTCCATAAGGAGATGAAAAAAAAAAAGAGCAATAATGTGTCCAATAACAGTGATGCAGCAGAGGGGAGAACAACGTCATATCATGAGTCCGGCCTGCTTTTCACTGGAGTGTAATCACTTCGTTTCTGTATCTCATTGAAAATCAGCTTACTAAAATCTGTCATTTAGCATTATCTTTCTATGTTACTTAGTGGTGTTGTTTTTGCCTTGCTCCTGATGGCTGTCGCAGGCATTATGTTTCTTTTTTGGCTGTCTGCTGGTCCATCCCACACAGATGTTCAGTAGAGTGATTTGATAAGAACCGTCTGGTTAACTTCCTTTGTACTTGGCTTAAGTATCTTTATCTATTATTGCTATTTTTTGTTGTTGATAAGGTGAAGATGCACTGGTTAGATGTTGGGCAAAATCTTTCAAGGATAAAGGTAAGAAGTCACTCAACTCGGGCTAAAAATTGTTTTTTCAGCTGCTCCTTTAATGACAAATCCACTGCTTAGTTTGATATTAAGGAGGGTAGAAATTATAGTCGACAATTATTTACATTATGACAGCTTTGAAAGGTTATAAGGTCGAGGTCAAATGTTGCTCCACTTATGCCTAACAACATAACCTCTAGCCATTTCCTCAACAGGAAATATCCAGTGGTACACATAGTATGATTTGGCATGAGTTATTACATTTTAACCCTAACTAGGCCGGGCTATTTAGGTAGATCATAGAGCCGGGGGGGGCCTCCCAGGCCCCCCCCCCCCCCTCCAGATCTCGGCCGTCGACCGCGCGATCACGACAAAAATTTGCACACACATTGCCTATGACGTAATCTAAAGTACCACGAAGTTAAATCTAAAAAAAATTATCATTTTTGCTTAATTATGCTAATTTATGCATAATGATGCATGAAATCAGACAAATTGGTATAAATCACTAAATAAAGCTCGAAATGGGCACATTTTTTGTGTAAATATTCTTTTTAGTGTCCTGAGCAAATACATGAGAAAAAAATTGTGCCATCTGAAAAAATTTCTTATGTATTTTATTGTTTTTTGAATTTCTTATGTTTTTCTTTGTTTTTTCGACTTTGTTTTTTCTTGTCCGCGACATTGTTCCAAACAAGAAAATATGTTATTGATTGATTTTTATCAAAAAAAACCCCAAAATAATCATGCTTTCGTGAAATTTGCCTGTAAGCACAGTTTGCATTGAAATTGTACACAAATTCACGTTTTTGAGCAATTTTTGGTCTGAATCGCGCGCCCGGGCATCGCAAATTTGATGTCAAAAGATGCGGGAGACTCGAAAGAAAAAAGTCATGAAACGTCGCGGCGTTAGCTTTTCGTGTTAGCGATACATCGCGCGAAACGTCGAGGGGGGGGGGGGCCTCGTTGTATATGGTTGGCACTCGAACACAAATAGTACAGTGGAAGAAGTAGATAGATATATAATTTTGTGATGTATGAATATGTATGTGTGTGTGTGTGTGTGTGTTTTACCCGTCCGTGGGTCAGGGTGGGACTAAAAGAAGTATGTCGTGTGTGCAGAGAGTCAAGTTCAGGCGGTATAAATGAAATGCTGATCTTTTTACCTCGTCGATCGAGCTGGTACTTTATTCTTCACAGACGGAAGTCAATTTTACAATGCACCTTTACATGTATTACAATAATCGTGGACAACCACTTCTTCTTGCACACATACTATCGATATCAATGTCATCAAAATACACTGTATTAGTATAATATCGAATGCGGATACAAGATAATGCTTTATTCACTATTGTTACAAATTTGTAATATATCATGTACAAGTGATGTAGTTATTGCTTTTCTTATTGGATGATTTCTTATTTGATATTCATTTATGACCACATACTTAAGGTAACAACGTTATATCTTATATCGATAACACGTACTCAATTAGCCACGATTTGTTCTTAAACACAAATGATTTATCATGTGTACATGTAATGAAGATATGAAAAATGAAATATCATTTTTTATAGATTATCCTACATGCGAGTAAGACTCAATCTGAATAATAACAGATAGCTACGCTGACTTCAAAAACTAACAAAATGCTACAATTACCTGATAACTGTCTTACAAAGAGAGAGAGAGGGTGGGGGTAAGGGAGAGAGAAATAGAAAAAAAATGTTAAAGAAGGGACCTACATAAATTATGGAGTGACAAAAATGACAATGTACGAGAATAAGAGAATAAGAAAACCGAAACAACCATGGTCAAGAATTATTAAGTATACAATTATCTGAACAGAAGCATACGGAATGTCGGCATTTTTTGTCCTCGATCACGTGACTTCCGCTATCGAAACGAAATACATTTCATCAGCAGTATCTATTTACGCAACAGAACGTGATTATAATAAGACCGTAATAATTGTCACTCATTTGCGACAGCTAAATAGACACTCACTTATCGTCATCACATTTTTCACGAATAAGTGCCTCTTATAAAAAAAAAATCAAAAGATACACCCGAAAAACAATTGTATAGGCCTACATTTTTTAACTGTTTACAATAATAACAATATTTATTTTCTATTTTGACATTCATGGATGCCTATAAAACATAGACCAATGCAAAGAGCCAGGTCGTATACCCAATGTTAACACTTCCTAGTTGGTTAAAGCGGTCTTTCTCTCACCACCTCTTATTGGATAGACATGTACTTATTATTTTCAAAGTGATACATTGGTAAGCTTCCCCACGCAGGGTAACAGTTCAAGGAGTTCATGTTCAAACAAAGAATGAAACTTGCCTAGACCAGCTGATCAGAATGGCCCTCCAATTATAACTTGGGGAAGCATTAATTCATTTTTTTTAACGCATTGAATGCATTGACAAACCTTTTTTTTTCTAATCATTACCGCCAAATGTTAGGATTTACTGAACATTTTTATTGCTGCCAGGTGGATGAGCAGGCAAGCACCATTTATAAGGACTAAGTGAATATAATCACATCACAGATGTTTAAGATAAAGATGCTTTTCAGGATGAACCCCTGGAAGGAATGAGAACGATGATGGCGCTACACACTTCTGCGCCACGGCCAAGATGTAGTAAATCATGAATAGTTGTAACAGTACAGTTTTGGTTCGCGCTGTATCACTATACCCTGAGCGATGAATACAGCATAAATAGCAGTTCAACTATGAAATGACAGAATATCGTAGATCATCGTATATTGATCAGTGTCCCCTCCTCACAGTAAACACATTTATGTTACCAGAGTATTTTTTTTCTTTTCGATTCTTTCAGCTATTTAGTGCGAGGGCATGTGTCTCTGTTTGTGTGGTGTTTGTTAGCTTACTTACTACCTCATTAATTCATTGTTTCGAGATATTTTGACAGGAAAAACAAGATCAGCAAGAAAATTCTGCTTCAAAAATCAAAAGAAACTGATCATGATTAAAAGAGTAGCGTTCAACTGGAATCGGTGAGTATAATTTTGAAATAAGGTTAAAATTTCAAGAGAGCAATGCAAATTACGTAGTATACAAACTTACCTAAAATATTTTCTTAATCATGGCATATTATGTACGTTATTGACCGTCATTACAAGATCAAACTCCAAAACTCTTCTGGCGACTTACAGCTGATTATTTGTGAAATGAAAAAAAAACCCAAATAAACAAACAAACAAACAAACAAACAAAGCCGAGAATGTTAGATTTCCTAATCACTATTCACGCCGCAAGGCTTCACATGCACAGGAGCCGCGGAATCAACGGTGTGTGTGTGTGTGGGGGGGGGGGGGGGGGGGGGGGGGGGGGCTGTAGCAAATAGCACTCATAACATTTACCTATCACTTGGGACTCTTGTGGAGAAGACTTATAAAGATTATTTAAATACGAGGGTTCCTCCCCCTCGGGGGTTATACATGATAAATAGGGAGAACATTCCATATATCAAATTCATTATGTCGCTAAGGATTTGTGAGCCAACAAAACCCTTGGGTTACTTAGGTTTGAATGCTATTGCAGGTACGGGCTGGATATGAATGAGTATGATTTTATATTGTGATCAATATAGTACATGTGACTTATCAGTAATAGCATAAAAACGTATTGTAGAACGGCCAATATGTCAGATCAACAGATCGGTTTTTTTTTTGTATCAATGCATGGCCGGCGGAACCGTGGGGGCTGTGGGGGCTTGGGCCCCCACACTTTTTTTTTCTTTTTTGTTTGTTTGTTTGTTTGTTTTTTTGCTTGTTAGCTCATGAAACCCGGAAGTGGGCCCCCACACTTTTGAAAACGCTCCGCCGGCCCTGTAATGGATTCCATATCATCAAATCGTAGACACAATATATCTGAATCACCGATATAAATGCAAATCTTATACAAGTGCCAAGTTTGTCAGCACTTGGAACCTATCTCTGAAGGCTTATATCACTTGAGGGTGAAAACTGGTATAACGTCATTGATCCGGTGCCTGTTGTAAGAAAGGTTTTACGATACTATATGGTACTCTTGAAACATTATTTCTCGAGTCACGCATGTGTGCCTTCCATGTACCTTTGAATGGTGATCGTGAAGGTGATGTTGATTGTGATGGGGTAGGTATACATAAGGAAATCTACACATTCTTGAAACCGTTTCCTTTTGCTTTGTTTTGTTGTTGTTTTCTATGTTTAGTACCTATATTGTCATGAATGTACATAATATGATGTATTGTATGGTTGCGAAATGCGTGAATTGCAGATTGACCAGATCAGTGGAGAAATTTCTAATTGTGAAGCTGCTATTACATGCATGTGAAAGGAAATCACTCACCTAATCAAGATTATTCTAGGAAATGCCTACGTATTTGGCTAAGTGATGAAATTATACACTGCACAGAACATGTTTACTATACCCAATATTTTGTGGCCCAGTACATGTGTAGCTATTTTTAGGTATGATGTTATGCGCATAACTAGACAGGGTGTCAGGGTATCTGGAAGGATCTTGAACTCACAAGTAGTAGCCCCAGGTTGGAGAGAATTACAGAACCGTCAGGAAAGGGTGAAGGGACCTATACAAACCGCAGAAATTTTGAAGTAAGCAGAGTATACCCAACATCTCTGCTTTGAGAGTTACGTCACTTCTTGCTCTGAAGCGACTTGTTATAATCAGTCCTGTGCTATAGTATACCTGCTGACCTGCTATACTTTATATTTGAGGAGTTAGGAGTTTGGAGGACATATTGCCTGCGGAGAATT
Organism: Diadema antillarum; assembly: GCF_040938485.1. Classification (NCBI taxonomy): domain Eukaryota; kingdom Metazoa; phylum Echinodermata; class Echinoidea; order Diadematoida; family Diadematidae; genus Diadema; species Diadema antillarum. The sequence goes on from NW_027272711.1 coordinate 201,549, forward strand.
GATATGCCGACTTTAGCGACCGACTCCATTCTCATGTCTATGGACATTGCTACATTGAAGCAGTGACGGGCTGGAGTCCTAGCTGGATACTGTTGGATTATCATTTATTCATTGACTGGACGCGGTCGTCTGGATTCTGCACATATCGCTGGGGATTCATACTTCGGATTACAGTAACCTGTGCCCTTTGATTTACGTTTGAGGAATCATTCATCGGTGCGTCAGGGATCATTCATCTGTTCATCGAACACCATTTTTGGACAATTTCAGGGATTATATGGAACTTGTGATTACTACATTATAATACATTATAACAACGTGTGATTGTATCAATTGTATCAATAATCTTTATTACATTGTAGTTCCACACGGATTGATCAGTGGCTGTACCGGAAATATCATTGTTAAAAACCACCCGAACCCGAACCCGAATATTTGCTCTTTCATGTTATTATCATCAGTGTGATTTTGGTCTTAACAAGGGGTTGGTAAAGTTAGCTAAGGGACGTCCTACATTCGTGGGTTCTGTAATTCTGGATCCTATAGTGTGTGACGAAAGTGTATTTATTTATTTTTTTTGATCCATTGTGCGTATATCCAAATCATCATAAGTCACATCTAAAGCAGATTTACACATTAACTCTTTGTAACTCAAACTCTTCATAAAATACTTATTTACTAAATTCATTGTCAATCATATGCTAATTTTATATCAGTTATGGCAACAACAACGACAAAGTACTGGGAACATTTGATTCTAAGTCCACAGCTCTGTTTTCCTTCAAATCTTTCACAACTGCCTATAAGTTTGTCATGATTCGTAGTCTGCAGATCTTTTTATCGTTCACGGACGACTGTGGCTTCATGTTTTCTTGTCAACTTCACCTGTCCTTTGCCTGTGGAAAGATGTCGGTTTTACGATAATTATGAAACGTCGTTACGGGAATCACGCGTATGCGCCTTAGATCTTCATTTGAATTTGCAAACGATAAACCCCGATTCTTTATTGCCTCGTCGACACGGTCTTGTGGGATCATTGGCAAATGAGTCTTGTAGGCTTCAAGGAGTTCATCACGTGACTTAGCTTCATGATGCTCGATTTTCCCATCCCTTTTCTCCAGGAAAAATTTCTTGTCGCAGAAGTATGCTGCTCTCCCCTCAACGTACGCCATCGCGTACATCCGAATGGTTCCCGCTATACTCTGCATCCTCCGTGATCGAACTACGGCGTGGTACATGAACGCCATTATCTCGGAAAAAAAAATCTGGCTCTCGCTCTTCATTTGGGTTGAGGCTAGAGCGCCACCACCACCCATCGATCAAATCTTTATCTTGTACAACGTATCTATCCCGGTTGTGTTCTACAGGCAGGTGTAAACGCCAAATCATCCCGTCCTTGGTACGGACAAACTTGTATGTGGACAGGGATTCCTGATAGACAGGACTTTCTGAGATAAAATCAAGGGGAATTGGAGTAAAAGTCGGATCAGATGCACCGACGTCCACAAAGTGCCTTTGACCTTTGACCTCGACATTTCTCACTATGGTAGCAATGTGTCCACCTTCAAGGCGATGGGAGATTCCTGAGACTACACTCTTAGAAAAAAAGGTTCTTTTGAGCACCATTAAATGGTTCTCAGCACTGTCACAATAGCGACACCCTTTTAGGTGCTCGTGAGAACCTTTTCTAAATGGTGCTTGTCGGCACCTTTTGCAAAAGGTGCCCATTAGAACCTTTTTCCCGATGAAATGGTGCTCATGAGTACCATTTAAAAGGTGCCCATGGGCACCTTTTTGACTAAAGATGGGCACCTTTTTGACTCTTTTCAAAAGGTGCTCATGGGAACCATTTCACTGGAAAAGGTTCTAATGGGCACCAATGTTAAAAGGTGCTGACAGGCACCATTTAAAAAAGGTTCTCACAGGCTCCAAAAAGGTGTCGCTATTGTGACAGTGCTGAGAACCATTTAATGGTGCTCAAAAGAACCTTTTTTTTTTTCTTAGAATGTAGTATGTGAATTGATGTCTGTGTATTTTTGGTGTGTTTCACATGCAGTGCTGGTAAGGTGCTTCACTGGCACCATTCTTAAAGGTACATTACCTATCTGCATTGAAAATGTGCATCACAAACTCATTTGAAATGAAATGAATTCATCTGAATTTCATCTCATCAGTCAAACATACGTTCAAAACATGTATATTAGCAATACATCAGCATATCATACATAATCATTGACACTGGAAAAAAAAAAAGAGCAAGGATAACACACCCATGCACACAAAGTTTCACAAGCATGAATACATGTACATGACATTCACCAATATTTTTTCATGAAACATTACTCAATAACTGAAAACTATAGAAATTTGGTCTTTCACAAATTCGCAGAAATGTATTTATTCACCTTCACTTTTACAATCTAAAGGTGAGGTTTGTATTTGTCATGTTATAATCTGTCAAATATTCTTAACAAACTATTTTCATTTGTTCACTAATTTTTTTCCACAATATTTGTCATTTGTGTACCGAGCAGTTCTTGAAACACCATCACACATCTCTGTACAGATGATATGAAATAGCAAGAGGTGCATCAGGCTTTTGAAATACATAACAAAATTTCTAATTCTCTGTGAAATAATTCCTGCATGGATGAGATACAATAATTGTGTAAGTCTTAAGATAGGCAGAAGTCAAGTACATTACCTGCTTAAGTAGTATGAGGAACTTTTCCACATATTTACTAGTTTGTTCGGTGTTGGTTTTTTTTTTTCTTTTAGCGCATATTTGTCCTAAAAGCAACTACAAAGGGCAGGAAAACAATTCCATTAAACAGGACCTTTGGTATTGTCACAGAAAACATACATTATATTGCTGGTATGATACTTGGGATAGGATAAGCTTTACACTTCTTCACTTCACTTCACTTCACTTCACATTCATAACGTCGAGTACTTGAATTAACTTATCTTTGTTTGTATACGAGTGACCTTTTTGTTGTTGTTGTTGTTCTGCAATTTGAAAGCACCATAGACACATCTATACAACTGCAAATACAAGAAGAGTATCAATTCAGGTTAATCATGACTTCTAACAATTTACAGCATGTCCTACGGAAACACACACAAAAAAAAGAAGAAGAAAAGAACACATTGTTTTATAATGAGAAGGATAATAAGAATCCCAAGGGGAAAAGAGCTAGGATACCACACCCACACAGTTTCACAAGCATGAATGAACAAAATTCCTCAACCATGATCTAAAATATATAACATTGGGAATTGATAAAAATTTGAAGAGTTTGATAGCAAAAACCGATGTCCATTTTTGAAGATTTTGAAGTACGGTCTCTGTCATAAAGTACAAAATAATACCTTTTAAATTATATATTGGTTACTACATATAAAGGTACATTTTTGAAGTTATGGTCAAAAGAAGCAAACATTTTCTTATTGTTCTCTTTATCTTTCTTGACCTTTAATCGCAAATATTTCCATTTGGCAAATATGGACTCATCGGTTTTTGCGAACAAACCCTTCATTTACACTTTTTTTTTTTTTAAGCAGAGCAACAAATTCATTAGAGTAAACTATATACAATGCAGGTCTAAAGCTGAGGTTTGAATTTGCTGTCCTATAACCTGCCTATGACAATAATATGTTGTTAGCATTTGTCATTTTGTTCACCAAATTTGCCAACAGTCTTTTAAACACCACCACCACGTACATGTACATTTTGTATTTCTGCAAAAGCAATATAAACTGGTGACAAGAGGTGCATCAGTGCTTTGAAATAAATTACATAATCTTCAATTCTCTACACAATACGTAATTCCTGCGTGGGTATAAATGCAATAAGTTTTACCAGTCTAGGTGCAAACTTTAAAAGTGTGCAGAAATCAACCACACAATGACTGGAGAAGTATAAAGATCATTTTCCATTTGTGCTTTTAAAGTTTAGAACTATGAATGACTCCACTTCTCAGATTGGCATCTGGTCTGATCTCATTACGTCTACCCCCCCCCCCCCCCCAATACAGTTGATTCAAAGCTGTTAAATGCAAATTATAGTGAAACATTATCACTGGTACATTGTAAGTTGCAAATACTGTATTGGGATCATAACAAAACATATGTGACCCTCCATCACACAAACCAACAAAAAGTCGCCTGACATGAATATTTGGTTGACGGCATATTCTGAAAGAGCAGCTATAAAATACACTATAAGTCAATGCAAACGGACTTACCTCCCCTATCTACATAATTTCTCAAAGGTTTTCTCTGGCAGCATCAGTGTTTTTTCTTTGACTCAGCTCATTCTTGGCTAGCGTAGGTTTCTGGTCGATGCTGTCAACGGGCTATCGGGCTAAAATTGTCATTCTGATCGATGTATTCTTTTGGTCACCCAGCTCATTCTTGACTAGCCCATCGGTTCTGTTTGATGCTGTCAACGGGCTATCACAGGCTGTCATTCTGATCGATGTATCGTCTTAGCCACACAGCTCATTCTCGACTAGCCCACACTAGGGTTCTGGCTGATGCTGCAAATGGGCTATCCCGGGCTCTTATTCTGATCGATGAATTCTTGTGGCCGCCCAGCTCATTCTTGGCTAGTGTTAAGCCTACGGTTCTGGCCGATGTTGTCAACGGTCTGCCACGGGCTGTCTCTCTGATCAATGTAGAGTCTACCTTTTTCCCTAACCGCACCAGCGACCCAAACACGTACGTACTGCTTCATCGTCCCGGCCAGAGTTACTTGTTCCCTGGTTTCTGTGCATGTTGGTGTGTCCACTTCCCTGATATATGAATTGAAAGATACAATAGATCTACACCGCGTTAATAAAACAATGTCATTGCTATAATTCGATAAACAGAACACAGCATTACATGACGTGACTCCTCACTTAGAACAAGCCTGAAAACATACTGAAGAGATTTTGACCTAACAGTTAGGCCTACTGCCCACTGGGCTGTAGACAGACCTCTATTGGCTCTAACGTTAACACAGACCTCTATTGGCTCTAACGTTTACACTGACAGTTATAACTTAAAGATAGAACAAATTTCCTCATTGCATGTAGACGGTATAGACCTTACCCCGGGGCGCTCCTTGTACACAGTTATCTTTGCGTTCGGCGTTTGGGCTATGTTTCGGAGTTAGTAGACTCTATTTTTAATAGGCATATAGAAATGTCTAAACGTTACATGCATACCTACCTAAGTAAAATAGCCCTGCCCAGTCGCTGTAAAAACGTACAGCCATGCTCCGGCCCCCCACGGCGTCTGTTCGGGCTAGCCCATGAGCCATTGCTATGCCAAATTTCTAATTGTAAAGTGTCAGGCCTAACATGTTATTGTTAAATCTGGATCTACTGTACCTGGTTAACATTACACAAGATAGCAGCTTCGATCAAATTAGATCTAACATTAGGATCTAGCTAACCGTTAAAGGTTAATCACTGACTGAAAACGAAAACTGAGTGATGAATCTAACAGTCACTAACACGTAACATTCTAACTTGATTTTGTACCAACGAATGTCATCTAAAAATGAGATAAAACCACATTAACACTAAAAATCTTACCTCTTCTCCTAAATTCTGATGACTGCCGTGGCGAAAATGGAATTGACAGTGACACGTTTCCAGTCCACTTTGTCAAAATTAATGTCTAACGTTACCAGGTGCCGTTCGTTATGGGTGTTGATGTGTAGTAAGTGTCGACGCACTGCTGCTGCATGCATATATAGGTATTGCATTGGCACTCTGCCGCTATCTAATGTGGTGGTAGGTTCTAGGTTTGCATAGGCGCAGCGCAGGCAGCACAGGGCTACATATAGCGGCGGCACGCGGTTACATAGTCCTACAGTGCAGTACTAGTATGTGTACGTTTACGCGTACGCATATCTGATCGAGCGCTAAAATTGGATGGTGGCAGCTGTCAGTTGGCACGCAGCCAAGAGAAGTCATTAGTCTACGATAAAAACAATATGTACTTTTTATTATCACAGCAGTAGAAACACATACAATATTTTTGTACCAATACCATAGTTTTGGTGATTCTTACATCTGGCATTCGAATATATAGCAAGGGGAAAAATGAAAGTGGACCTAAAGATATTGTTTGACCTGCAGGAGTACCACAAATAACACTCGGGGACTGGGTCCCATACTAGCAAATGGTGACGAACGGAACCATTTCGATTGGGAACCATTTATAGGTGCTCATCGGAACCATTTTGCGAGAACCATCTGATGAGAACCATTTCGGAGCCGACGAGAACCATTTGAGAACCTTTTTTTCTTAGAGTGTAGCATGACGTCATAATCAAGGGCTGCCAGTAAGCTGAATGTTTGAAAGAAAAATAATTGTGCTACTATTTGCCCGAAAGGTATTTCTATAACGGTGTATAAAAGACCTATTTTTCACGTGAAGCGTCAGCAGTTTATTTCCACATTTAAAGGAAAAAAAACCTGAAAACCAAGACAATCTTTCATAGATACATCACTTTTGTCATAACAAGGGCTTTAAGGGGAATGGAGTTAAGAGGATAGAAATACCTGGCATATGAATATCAGTTAACACACGTAACATTACACTTCTAACAATCCTGTATCCATGATAATAGTGATAACTGTGATTATGTACTGTGAAAAACAGTGATAACAAAGAAGTAAAAAAATATGGATATATACAGATATATAGATATAAATGTAATTATACGGAGAATTGCGCCAAATTTCATGTTTTATGAAGAGTGAAATCCCTCGACTTGTTGCTGACATTATGTGTAAGGTATAAATGTTGTCCCCCCTCCTTTCTGAAAGAGGTAAGTCTTAGTATCACGCAATATCATTCTAATGACCAATAATAAATGATCAATGTACCAACCTGTACATGAAGAAGTTCAGATCGTAACAGATTCCACCCAGTCCGGAAAACATATTCTCCTTCATGCTTTCGAACTTTGGAAAGTTTTTCATGTCGGGTTTTGGAGCCAGCATACCCGTAGTAATGTTCTGATAGGGTATTCGGTAATGCGTCTGGCGGACGATTTCTTGGAGAAGGTTGAGCCGATTTCGTCGGACTTTCGAAAGCGAGGATTCAATGCCAAGTACATGATAGAGGAAGTTGAAAGCTTCGTGAGGCGAGAGCTGTAGGGGGCCGACGGTTAGTGGCTTTGGAGTTTCGTAAGTTGACATGCATGCTCCACATTGCAAGGGAACTCTTCGAGATCGAGTAGAGAGCCCCGAATTGTTGGGGAAATGTACTCTGTGCAAGAGCATCCAAGTGGGTACTTCGCCATTGAACACGCGTTTCAGCAGAGGTGAACGCATTCCTTCGAGCCAAGCCATCTTTCTCCAATGCTCAGGTTAACTAAGTGTATTCTTCTTTGGATTTCAATCCTGTTAATATCAGTTAGAGGATGACTTAACACGTTTACTAATGCTGGGACACCGAACCCGACAGCTGACATCTCCTCATCGGTCCACAAACCCTTCGCGCTGCCCCTTTAATTTAAAGTGTTTTTTTCCTATGTTCTTGCTTTTCTTGCCTTTGCTGTTATATTTGTTAGATTTAAAATTTCTTGCAACTGGATTTGTTTTTTCAGCCTTCAGTAAACCTTTTCACTAATGATATTCATCATCGGTATTCTACACGGAAAGTAAGCATAAACAATCATTGTATTATAGGAGACACCCATGAGCACGAATAGCTGCATTCCAATAGTATAATCCTGAATTTCGGCAGTCCTCGTTTCATTTCGGTATGCTGTATTTCTATTCTTGTGGAGCTTTGGTTGGTATGATTCAGATAAGAAGAAAAAAAAAATCATTCATGTGCAGTCATCTAAAAGGTGTTCGTGTTCGTCAGGTATGACTTTGTAGAATTCAGATTGTGTGTGACTAAAGCTTTGTTTCAATATGGGGGGGGGGGGGGGGTATGCTCAGTATTAGAGAACATGAAAGCCCGACGAGTATGGGGAGGGATATTGGAGGGGACCTCCCCCTCTCACCTCTCTTTTCCCTCAAGACGGAGGTTCTGCTTTGAAATGTAACGTTTTTGTTTGAATACTGGAATTGTATATACGACTTACTTTCTTATTTGACTTAATTGCACAGTACGTGGTGTCCCCTTGCACTCCTTCGGCTGACCCTCCTCCATATGTTTCTATCCTTGGCCAGTTCCTCAGCATCCTGTATTCTACTTCTAATCTGGTCACTCCAGCGCAATAGGGGACGTCCAGCGGTCTGGGAGTGTCAAAGTTGTTTCTGTATGCCCTAAGGGGCATTCGGTTCTGTGACATCCGAATAACACAGCTGAACCATTTGTATTGTCTTTTTGTCACTTCGTCGTTGATGGTATTAGGGATATGGAGTTGGTTTATGATGTCACTGTTCTTTATTTTTTCCATACGGCATACCCCGTCAATAGTTCCTAGGCATCTCATTTCGTAAACCTGCAATCTGTCCCTGTCTGCTTTCTTCAATGTCCAGCTTTCTGCCCAATATGTTGCAATAGGTCAGCGCCCTGTATATATGCGTACTTTCAGAGGTCTTGTGATGTCCTTAATTGGTCCAGATATTCTTCCTTAGTCTGCCAAAGGACCAGGCGGCAAAAGTAGAGCGCCTCTTCATATCCTCTGTTACTGAAGGAAACTATACCAAGAAATACAAATTTCTGCATTTTGTCTAAACATATGGCATTAACTGTCATGTTATCATCTGAGGACGTCATAACTTTACACTTGGAGGACGCTGATGTTTATCTTCATATCCCATTTCCGCAGGCTTTCTCTAGCTTGGTAGATGATAATTGAAGTTTTTCAAAGACCAGCTCGAGCAGGGTATCGTATCATCAGCATAGGGCCTATCTGGTGTTGTTGATGCACATACTACCCATCTACTTCACTCCACTATCTAGATTGTTGATATCTGTCATTTCAAACTCGAGGAAGATATTAAATAAGCTTGGGGATAAGAGACATTCTTGTCTGACGCCTGTCACAACTGTGAACCACTCCGTAACTTTCCAATTAAACAAGCACAGCACATTTGAATTGCTCATATATCTGATGAAATGATTTAGGGAGTTTTTTCTTTCTTCTTAACTTAATCGGTATAGGCCTAAACCCGACGTTGGCTGTAACTATCAAGTTATGATCTTATTCAATGTCTGCAGAGCAGTGTAATTATGATCTACATTTATTGATGAATTTAACATCTTGATTTGTGACGATGAAATCAATCTGGATTTTATGAAGACCGTTCGGCGAAATCTAGATAGCTCTTCTTCAAGCCTTATGCTGGAAGTAGTCGTATGTGTTGCATACCGTGAGCTTGTGGAGCATTCAAAACTCCTGTAACTTCTCCCCTCTATCCATAATGTTTATCTGGCCCGGACCCATTATTATTTGCCCAGTATAGGAGCCCAGGTTTAGTAGTCTGTGCCTGCTTTGGCACTGAAGTCACTCAGTAACATCAGTTTCTCATTTTGTATCCTCTGGATTTGCAGCTTCACCAAGTAAAAAAAAAAAAAAATTGTCACTGTCTTCATCACTGTGGGTTGTGGGAGCATAGACCTGTACAGTGTTCAAGATTCCTTACTTGAGTCTGAACTTTGCAGTGATGATTCTTGATGAAACTGCATCGTAACTCATCAAATAGTGAAACATTCTCGGTGAAATCAGAATACCAACTCCGTCACAACCGATCTCTCTACTGCTAGACAAGAGAATAGTACATTTTCTTTATTTACAAGTGTCTCTTTGTCGGTAAGGTGGATTTTACTCATTCTCGGAATATCCCGCTGGAATTTTCTGGCTTCAGCAATAGATAAGTCCCAGTGACCTATGTCGCTATGGTTCTGGAATTCCTTTATCCTCTCTCTTCCACCTCCCTGCTCTCAGACATCAGTGGGGCCTTGGAAGGTACATCCTTTGTCATATCTGGTAAGTTTGTTGTTGCTGTCATGCTACGGTTACTTACTCTCAATGTTTCACTCCATGGGGAGTCTGGGTTTCCTTCTGTAGAATCATTTTCTTCCTTCGGTGCTTGTCTTTTTTCGGTGTCCCTGCGTTGTCGGATGATGTTCCTCCAGCGAAGTGTGCCTGTTGGGTTGACAGCGGGGAATCTTCTGGCACATTTTAGCACCCCTGCCGCTCTGCTGTCCACCAGCAGCCACCAGGACTTGGGGCCGTGGTTTAAAGTTGTGATCCATGTGAGGTAGTCTTTCCCGAAGGAGATTGGCCATAGTGCAGAAGCACGTAGCTGGGTACTTGGTGAAGGACTTCCCAACCCGGTGAAGCGATGGTCTGCTGATTTCTAGGAGGGGAACACCCAACCCCTCCTGACCCAGAGCCCCTCTCTGTCGTCTGTTACCCAAGCCGCAAAGCCCAGACATCCAGTCGGTACCACGCGGAGGTAGGGGTTGAGTTACAAGCAGAGAGGCAATTATGGTTGCTATATGTACGTACAGCATTAAGAGGAGAAACAAATGGGGACAGGAGGGAAGTTTTAAAGGGGATGGCTAGTAACTGATCAGTGGGAATCAGTGGGAATGCTGGGGGATGATTGTTCCAATCCTTGTGGGATTCATTTAAGAGTACATTATATATCTATTGTGTGAAAATTATTTGCTTAAGAATGGTCTCATATTCAAGTAATGTGCAGTTTAATGTTTCCATAGGTTAGCATGCCTGTACAGTGACGGGGCATTAAACTGCACATTACTTGAATATGAGACCATTCTGAAGCAAATAATTTTCACAGAACAATCGATATAAATGTACTCTTAAATGAATCCCACAAGGATTGGAACAATCATCCCCCAGCATTCCCACCGATTCCCACTGATCAGTTACTAGCCATCCCCTTTAAAGCAGAGGAAATATAAGGGATAGCATACAGTCATACATGCAGTAACACATGGAGGGTGGAAGGGAAGGGATAGGGAGTATGAAAAAGCGTCTCAGCGGAAGTTGCGCATGTATCCATCTTAACCATTTGTATGTTTGGTATGTTTTTTAAAAGATGTTCAGGGGAGAATTAGGCTGGCTATGTTACGGTATCTCCCACCTCTTGTTCCGCATGTGCGTCTACACCAGGTGTGTCGAAGTCTGTGGAGGTGGACCGAGTTGGCGGAGGGTGCGGCAGGGGGTATTGGCCTTCTCCCCATGAGAAGTTTTTGCACATTTGGAATGAAAATTCAACAATCTGCTGCACATCTTTGGTGAAAAGTTGACATGTTTTGATTGAATAAGAAAGACAATTAAACATTGTAAGAAAAATATCAATGGCTAAATCGTGATACGGAAAATGTGCATCTTCACTGCGTATACTAGTATAGGGCCATCGAGGCAGATGGTGTTCACCTTCAATAACAAAAGACAGGACAGTGAGCGGTGTGTTGACAGATAATACTTGTGTAGGATGCTTAAGAAATGTAACCTGAACACATATTTTTTCAGTTGTTGGGCAATTTTGTTCATTCATTGATGAAATTATTTGAAAACTGAATACTTCTCATTAGGTTGCGTTGACATAATTGCCACTCTCAATACGGTCAACGCAGAAAAGAAATAAGAGTTCATGAGTTACACTTTAATGTGGCAACACGTACGCACTGAAAGAAATACTAATGAAAAATCTGTCACATGGCTGTTGTATAATTTCGTGTCAACCGGCCTCACTCGTTAGCCCTAGTAACTCGTTGCTTGTATAGATTCTATAAAGCTGATTCTTGTCTGAAGAATGTGAGAATCGTGCAAAGGTAGACCAGGACGCGCTACTTCTAAAGTCTGCCTATGAATAGGCTATTAATCTTTCCAACGCTTCTGCTGATATCAGTCGTTTTACTGGAAGAGTCTTTCCACATTAGCACATACCATAGGCTTGTTTCGTACAGCACTGCATGATCTGTTGCTCTCATGCTCCCGATGTCAAAGACAACCTTTTAAAGACCGAGGCCGCTGATGGTTGAATGATTGAGGTCTTCACGATCACTACTGCATGTACTTATTCTCTCAAAAGCTTTTCTTTATGTAAGTGTGGAATGAACCGATTAACTCACACAAGCATGTTCTCGATCTGTCCTTTTCTATGGGTAATTCGTGAATTCCCGTATGACTTGAATAGAAAATTAATGAATCTCTTTCTTCAGCTTCAGTGTTCTCTTTGTTAACACATTTTTTTTTTAAATCACATTATAGGCTATAATATCGGAAGCGTCACCAAAATCAACAGAAACAGTCTGCTTGTCGTTGATGCTTTCTCCTGTAAAGAAAACCACATATTTTTTTTTAACAAGTGTGATAAAACCCCAAACATTCTGCCCAAAGAACGAATTGGGTTTGTAACTTACCTGAGCCAAAGGCTCAAGTGAGCTATTCCAATCGCTCTTCGTCCGGCGTCCGTCGTCCGCCGTCCATCGTTCGTTGTCCGTCGTTTGTCGTGCGTAAACTTTCTACATTTTCATCTTCTTCTTGAGAACCCCATGACCGACCAGAGGGGCCCAAACCCCCCAAAATTAAGGAATCTTAAAAGATCTTCTACTCTAGAACCAGAAGTAATAGAGCTAAGTTAATAATTATGAGTTGGCACATTGATGATTGTATTTTCAAGTATGTTCATGGCGGAATCAGGGGTGCCCGCCTTGGGACCCAGGGGAAGGGGTCCTATTGGAGCCCAAATTGTATATTTTCATCTTTTTCTTGAAAATGTCACAATGAATTTTCACCAAACTTGGCAGGTAGCATCCCTAGGGGGATGGAATCTCAGTTTTATCAAATGGGCACCATGTTCCATTTGCCCCCCCCCCCCCCCTCCCCGGGGCCCACCCCACCCCCAGTAAGGAATCTTTAAAGATTTTCTTTAGAACCAAAAGTGATTAAGCTAAGTTAATACAATAAATTAGTATATTGATGACTGTTGTTTCATGTTTGTTCATGGCAGAATCAGGGGTGCCCCCCCCCCCCCCATGGGACCCATGGGAGTGGGGTGGAATAGGTCCAAATGGTGATGTAAATTGTACATGTTCATAATCGTTGAGAACCCTTTATGAATATTCATCAAACTTGACAGGTAGCATGCCAGGGGGTTAAGATCTCAATTTGCTTAACAGGGTACCATGCTCCCCTTTGCGGACCCACGGGTGCCTAATCCCCCGCCCCCCATATTAAGGAATATTTACAATTATTCTCTAGAACCAGACCTGATAAAGCAAAGTTACTTTGGGTTTGTACATTGATGACTGTAGTTCCAAGTCTGTTTATTGCAGGGGGGGGGGGGGATCCAAACGCACCGCTGGAATTAAGGAATATTCAATAATATTGTTCACTAGAATCAAAAGTAATATGGCTTTAAGTCTTTAAGTCTTCTTTTTTTCACAACTGCATAGTCCAACATTCTATTAAGTACAGTGTACCCTGCAGATATTTTACCAGTGTGATGGGATATGCAAATGGACACCATGCCCCCAGCTCTCAAAGCTACTCCACCACAAGTTTCCCATGTTCTCAGGTAAGAGTCTGCCAGAATGCATGGAAGGTGAACTTGCGATACTCAGGTGAGCGTGAGACCCCCGGGTCTCTTGTTCAGATTAAGACACTGATTCAAAGATCTCTCTTCGATTAAGTTGTTTTAAAGAACTTTTTTCCAACTAAGCTATGCACTTTGCAACTGCAAACTTTATTTTTCAAGAAAACATTGTCTCCTTTATATAAGATACAAAAAGGCATGTATTCTATAAAAAAATCCAAAATATGTCTTATTTGTAGAATTCCAAAGTTGCTCACAATTACTGCTCACTTCAAAGTCAGCAATGTTTGGGATCGTGGCAATTACTCAAGAGAGCCCATATCAATCGAACATAAACTAGGTAAAGAGCTGAATAACTATTCTGAATCTCGAACCTGTATCTGGAATTAGTCAAATATTAGGGCAGTCACACTATCCTCCCAATGCGTTGACATCACTCAACATTGGTGCGTTACATTAAAGCTGGCAGGTCTGATTATTGACATACATGCATTTACGTACTGTTACTGCTCTCTGTGAGAAGAAAATGACTATTACAAAACTTACCTTTAATCATCAATTATTAGTTTTGTTTTGTGTTTTTCCCCCTCTGGTATGAATTCAATATGATTACCATATCATAATATGATTATAGTATTAAAGTGACTCCGTTTACACAACACGTGTGTGCACACTCGTGCAATAAATTATCATTGATATTCAGTGATGATGCAAGCACGTCTTTTATTTTACCGAATTAACTTGATACACCACTCTGTACAAATTAGCTACTCACGTTCATTCCCTCCACCCTCTTTGCACACACGCTTCTATATTCCTTGAATACATTCAGTTAGTACAACACAGGTTTGAACAACAAAAAATATTCATTTCTCTATATATAACTTTTGTTTTATTTTTCTATGATGCTGCCATAACTATCAAGCACCTGTTTAAGCTGGCAGACTTCTGTATTATTTTTCCTTTCTCCTACTGGGAATACGTTTATTGTTTGTTTCTTTGATTTCATCGTATTTGTTCAAATACTGTAGAGATTATTATAATCATTACACTGTACAAGTGTCATGTTAATTTTTTTTTCACGTGTTCCGTAAATTTTGAAGGCTTATCATGAAAAAATAAATGCAGAAATAAAACTCAAACTGAATTATGATTTTTTTAATGCTAACGACTAAGACTTGAAAATATAAAAATTATGTACATTTTGTAAGTCTGATATGATCAAAATATCAAGGAGTATCCAAGACGCCGAAAATGGATACCTTGAGAAAAACAACTTTATAGTCTCTCTATTTTCATGAACTAAACATCAAGAAGTAAACCAATGTCATCAACGTGCTGAAGTTTGCTGAAGTCGAATGAACAAAGAGGTAGTCGCTATGCACTTTAACATACATCACAACATTGAATGCGTGAATTAAAGTTAGATTTATAATCATTATAGTATTATTCATTGTTATTTCGACATTGACCTACGTAAAATAAATGTTTTGTTCAGCTGCTTCAAGAGGTGCATGCAGGCACTGTTTTTATCTATTTCGACTGAATGCAATAACATATAACATATATGTGACGTTTACGAAACTCCCAAACTACCAGTATTCGATGTTATTGTTTAACTTGTTCCTTATTACGAATGATGTCCCTTGGTGTGAATATCTGCTGCGGTATATTCATGTAAGTATGATGCAACAACGTTGCTGCATGCGCGGTATACATTTCGGAAGTTAGTGCTCCATTAAACGTCACACAATGTAGCTGTTGAATGATTACCAACAAGCAATGCTTGAATAGCAAAAATAAATTCAAAGTGATGCATTTAAAGGAATATCACAGTTTTGGTTGAGGCCTGGCCTTTTTTTTAAGACAATGAGAAACCTCTTATGAAATATGAAAGAGCATATACTGCCAAGAGGAATTCAATGATTATTTGATGAAATTGGTTTTGAAATGGTTGAGACATCCAAAACAACCCCCAATGAAACGTCATTTACAAAACGACAATGCTTGACGTCATCTTCGTCCTGTGTCTGTTGTAAAACATCGTTAGACCTATGGTATTAGAATTAAATTAAACGCATGCGCATTCAATCTTCTTTCGACTTAACAAAATGTTAAACCCCGATTCTTGATTGCCTCTTCGACACGGTCTTGCGGAATCATTGGCAAATGAGTCCTGTAGGCTTCGAGGAGTTCATCACGTGACCTAGCCTCATGATGCTCGATTTTTCCTTCCTCAGTCTCCAGGAAAAATCTCTTGTCGCTGAAGTATGCTGCTCTCCCTTCTCTGTACGCCATCGCGTACATACGCGCAGGTCCGTATGTGCTGTGCAGTATCTCTGGTCGAGCTGCGGCGTGATACGCCACCGCCATTGCGTCGAAGAAGAAATCTGGCTCTCGTTCTTCATTTGGATTTAGCCTCAAACGCCACCACCATCCATCGATCAAATCTTTATCTTTTACTGCGTATCTATCCGGACGGTGTTCCAAAGGCAGATGTAAACGCCAGATCATCCCGTCCTTGGTGCGAACAAACTTGTACGTGGTCACGGACTCTTGATAGACAGGACTTTCAGTGCTGAAATCAAGGGGAATCGGAGTGAATGTCGGATCGGTTGTTGCGATGTCCACTAGATGCCGTTGACCGTTGACTTGGAGATCTCTCACTATGGTTGCGATATGTCCACCTTCAACGCCATACATGCTTCCTGAGACAAGCATGACGTCATAACCAAGGGCTGTCAGTAAGCTGAATGTTTGAGAAAAAAAAGAAGAAAACTTGATTTAGGTTATCACTGATTGGCAACTCTTTGCCAAACAGATCGTATTAAGTCTGAATCTAAGATTCCTGCGTCAGTGCAATAGGTAACCTCTACGAGAAAAAGTGGGGAAAAACAAAATCGGCTCGAAGTTTTAGAGAAATAAAATGACGGAAAAATAAATGATAACTGTAACTAGATGAAGAACAGTAATAATCCCATGCAGGCTTGAACAACATGTCCGTTATAAAGTATACCCCGCATAGTCATGACAGTACGTCGCTTACTCACCATTATGTCAGCACTGTTTGACTGTGCACGTTTATTTGTAAATGTTACTTTATCAAGTATAACTCCTTCGTGACTCATGGCTCTTTTAGAGTCCCAGCGTAATTACATATCCTCTTACGGAGTAGGTCGCCGAACCACTTGAACAGTCACCCAGTAGACAAATGACAACCCATTTAGGAAGGGCTGATTTTGCTACAACACGTATTTCCCAAAGACACCTGCCTGAGTATACTCGTGACTAGTCTTCAAGGGGTTAAGTTACCTAACTCCACCCTACAACGCATTAAATTCGGAGATTGCCAAAGATCGCAAGCTGATACTCAAATCTTTGATTTTCAGTTTGATTAATTCTTATTCGTGCATTCCTCCTGGTCAAATTCATGTCAAAATTGTCAGCATAAAAGTAATCTTTCCACCCTAATTAGTGGATAATGGAAATGCGTTGGACTGTGAACTTTGGCAAGACAAAATAAATGGAAAATAGTTGGTATGATATTAGGAAATACACTTTTTGAATAGCAATGATGTTTTTTTTTTTACACGTGTTGCTTGTTGCGCTAGTTTTGCAGCTTCCCTATTTACATAATTATGACAACAAGAAAACACAAAATCACCGACACACTCATATTCATAGGGTGCTTTTGTTTTCTCTGAAAACCTGCAAGCAGTACCAAAATTATCTATTTTGGTGACCGAAATCACCATTTAGCAAAAATGGGCCAGGGGTCAAGACAGTGCTAAATACATGAAATACAACTCGGAGAGACAAAGATAAAACATGCTCTTTGGCTGAAAGGGTTCTTATAACATAAAACAAGCAGAAATACTGATTATCAATTCATCAAATTGCGGTGTATCATACGATTAATAGTGATGAAAAAAAAAATCACGCATGTTAATTTCGATTTTATGTGTCCATTATTGATAATTCAAGAGAATGTGAAGAGTGTAAACATTCAGGAAGTCCCTTAAAGATTAAATCTATTTATATTCTCTGATTATTACTATCAACTTAAACCTTTGTCAGAGTTAAGAGGCGCAACAGTTAGTTTGTATGGCAGATCTCAACGTTCTAAAAGTCACAGAAAGATTTGCTTTCTTGAAGATTCCTGGCTCTAAGGCACATCGGCATCTCGACCTGAACAGATATTTTGAGCTACTGTAATCGAAATTGTTTTCATAAGATGTACATGAGTTGCTCTGCTTTCATGGGGGCTTAATGGTTGCCATGTTCATAAGATTTCATTTTTTCTGGTTCTCATGATGTCTCTATAAAGTCACTAAATCATGGAGAAAAGATCACTGACATTATAATGCCTGCCCCAAGCTTTGGATAGACTTCCTGACGACATATCATGACTCCTTCCAGAAACGTATGAAAACTCTTCTATTTTTTAATTAATCTTGCTCTGAATTTATACGCATTGAGCACGCTGCAGAGTAAATTTGGCGCAATATAAATTATATATTCATTATCAATTCTTTGAAAAATGATTCTACTGATACTCTATAAATTGTTTTTTTTTAAACTTTCACGATCATGTGGCTTTAATTAAAAAAAACCCCCTATATTCTAGTCCTAATATCATATTCTGTTATATCAAAAGTTAAATATTCGTTTGCAACAGGTGATATTAAAGACATTAACGGTAATGATTTCACAACACTTTGAATATTTTCATTTTGGGGAAAAGACGTTGTTTCGTAATATGGTTTGAAAGGATAGAGAGAATTAACAAATTTTATATACGATAATCTCAAAAGTAAACTAATTCAATTACTGAAAAGAATGAATTGCCCACGAAATAGTGCTCCTTGTATTAAGCGCGATATCTTTGTGAAAACATTATCACTTTACCAACCTGTACATGAAGAAGTTCAGATCGTAACAGATTCCACCAAGTCCGGAAAACATATTCTCCTTCATGCTTTCGAACTTTGGAAAGTTTTTCATGTCGGGTTTTGGAGCCAGCATACCGGTAGTAATGTTCTGATAGGGTATTCGGTAATGCGTCTGGCGGACGATTTCTTGGAGAAGGATGAGGCGATTTCGTCGGACTTTCGAAAGCGAGGATTCAATGCCAAGAACATGATAGAGGAAGTTGAAGGCTTCATGCAGCGACAGCTGTAGAGGGCCGACGGTTAGTGGCTGTGGTGTGTCGGATGTGTACATGCGTGCTCCACAGTGAAGGTGATCTCTTCGAAATCCCGTAGAATGTCCCGAATGATTTGAGAAATGTGCATTTTGCCACACCATCCAAGTTGGTGCTCTGATATTCAAAACCCGTTTCAGCAAAGATGAACGCATCTGAAACATTACGTTGAACCGAGACATTGGGTAGTTTGGACACAATCGACAGTTCATGCGAATGTTCGAGATTTATGAAATGCGTGTTCGCACTGAGCAATTCAGAACACGGGTTGTCCGCACGCACCTCATGAGCGATCCAACAATGTGCCTCACTTCAGTTGATGATACAGTACAATGTATATAGTTTTAATCTTTCATAAAGTTTTAAAATATTGATAATGGCGCTGACTTTGATAAGCCCACCGAGTATGTGGAACAAAACTGCAATGACCCAACATGCATTTATTCAATTCAACGTAGCAAAACGCAAATACATGTTGAATAGAAAGAACGGTTATATAGTGTATATTCACGTTCACTTACATTTAGCAAATAATCTATATGATTTTTAAGTTTAAAGGCACAGTTTACCTTTGGGAGCAGTGATTTGAAAAAATGTTCGAGTTATCACATTTGAGCATATGTGTAGGTCAGTTCTTTCACAAAACATCCTGTCATATAAGAATTTTGCAATAAAGCCTAAAATATAAGGAGATATCACTGCGTTTCTCATTAAACCATAACAGTACTGTAGACAGTTTAGTCTAGACACAATTTTGTTATAACTATTGTTCACATTTTGTATATTTAACAATACTTAACATTCATCATCCTGGTGAAAGTTATTATAATGGTTGTTTCTATGCTTAACTCACATCTTAGAACTATTTATAGCTGGGATTTTGTTTCATCTGCAAGTGGTAGATTATGCCTTTAAGATCTAAAGTTCTTCTGATGGAAGTAAGACAAACGATGTCCCTACCATGTTGCAGACTGCAGAATGCAGATTATTTTGATGTGCATTTCACTCCGCCGACATACATTTGAAGTTCTGAACGTTGTAATCCTAACATTCAATACTTAGAGGGAAACTTCAAAACGTTGTAAATAAATTGCGATAAAAATGCGTCAAGGCCATAATGGGGTTTGACTCTCATGATAACATATAGTTGAACTGGGCATATCAGTTCTTGTTGGTCAACTGTGTGTGTTCGCACAACACACTAACCCTTCGAAACAGTTTCTTTCTCCACCTGACCAAAGTTATTTCTTTGTATAAGATCGAAACAAAGAACAGTGGCCCAATGCATAAAACTTACCGTTGAATTTCAATGGTAACTACCGTCAAAATTAGGCGTCACAGCCAATCAGCATCAAGGATTATAAAATTTACCGCTAATTTGAAGACTTACCGCTGGAAAGGAGCGGTAAGTCCAGCGGTAAGGGTTTTATGCAACAGGGCACAGATGATCATAATCAACCCATAACTCTTCAAACTGCATTAGGTAAAATCTATGGATAATTGATTCTTTATGAAATGTTAATGTCAGTGTGACCCCACCAAAAGTCTGGTGATATAGTGCATAGTACAGACAGGGTTGTAACACAACATGGCATTAATAGGTATCATAAACAATTTGATAATGTCATTGGAAACTAAGAAACAAACTGCCTTGTAGAGTACTACCTTGACCTGTCAAATGCACGTGTTTGTATTATCACAATACTCATGTTTGATACACCTCCTCTTCTCTGGTATTTATTACCCAATGGGTAATAAATGGCATAGCTTACCCAATAATATTTTTAACATTGAATTTTAGGTTTCTGGTAAAATAAAAAAACTTTGATATCGGCACGTTGTATCAAGTTAGGAAAATTTTCCGTTTAGAACATTCTAGTTGTATTTTATTACTCAATCCCCCCCCCCCACACACCGCACACTTTACTTATGGCGTTGCATTACGAAGGTAATATTATGTGATCTGATTGTTGCTGTATCGGCACTCTTAGCTGAGTCATAATGGTGCATACACAACATTGTGCACATTGGAATTATGTATGACACATTGTGGGACCCGGGCGCCTTTGAATCTTTTACAGATGAATGGCGATGAATAAATGCTGTTCATTGGCATCATCTTGTGCTCCGATGTTATTTGATGTTATTTCCGCTCCATACCTAAATATACACAGTAATCGCACGGTGCTCTTATGTTGCTTCCTGCACTCGTTAGCAATCATGCGTGCACTGCCTTTTCAGATAATAATGACATTTTAAAGGCATCATCTACCGTTTGCAGATGAAACATAAGGTAGCTTTAGTGCTTCAAAATAGACCTAAAATGTGTGTTAGGTACATAAATGACCAATGTTAAAATTCATAATCAGTATAACCAATATAAAGTAATATTAATCACACAAAATATGAACAAATTTCCGTCTACAGTTATGGTTTATTGAGAAAAAATAGCGGAAATGTTTATGTGGTAAGATATTTTGTGATAGAAATGATGTACAGTACATCAAAATTTAATAACACTAACATGTTAAAATCACTGTTCCCAATGATAAACAATACGAATTCTACACATTTAAAAATGTTCTTTGTTTGGTGGAACTTTGTCGGGCGTGGTGGCTCTGGCGAGTTGACGGAGCTTACGTATGTAATAAAGTGCTTTGGAATCATTCTATATTCGTAAACTGCTTTTATTCAAGAGTCGTAGACTACGTCAAACCATCATGCGATCGGGCGGTTTTTCATTATTTTGTATAACAATATGAATCTGCCACGCATGTCATAATGTGCAGCTTTGTATGATATGTTTATTCAAAGCGGCTGCGCTACCGCGAAGTTGTGTGTGTGTGTGTGTGTGTGTGTGTGTGTGTGTGATATATACCTAGTCTGTATACTCTGTCTGACTTCTTTTTCATGATTTGTTCATTGACTGCAAGAATGTTTCTTGGTATTTTCTACACGTTTGGAAATGACACAAGAGAATCCTTCGGCAATAGTGTGTATTTTGCAGGGTGCTTCATCTTTAATTGTAATCTTTTCAAAATAAATGCCTATATCAGTGTTTGATATTCAAATCCTTACAGTTCTATCATGACAAAATATCACAAAATATTTCCTAAACTACCACACTCCAAAGATAAAGTATCAAAACATTGTCCCTATACACCAAATGTCGTTTCTTTCCCAAATAACTGATCTATCAACTTTCATGCTGAAAGAAATGCAATACGTGTCTTTAAGTTCAAGTTCAAGTTAAGTTCAATCATAGTTTATTTCCAATCAACGAATATCAGAACGTAATACAAAGTGTACATATCATGAAATGATATTGTCTAAACTTTTACAAAAGGTTCATGTAATATACGAAATAAATTATATACATCAACATATGTACAATAATCAGAAGGAACGATGCGTATACATGACTGTATACTTCGCGAGCTTTCAGAAAATAACTTCAATTTTGGAAAATAGCGATCCACTAAAAAGCTAAGCTTGTAGGACGTGGATCGCTAGATAATTGATGAGTAAGCAATATATCATTCAAGTTTGTTTTATTATTTTCTTACAGCATTTATATTGAATGTAGATTACTTAAGTCATTTGTAAAAATATAGCTATTTTGAGATACGCTGGCTTCGACAATAATAGGAAATAAGAATAGAGTATCAATGCTAATGCCCAGACGGTGTTCATTGAACTGGTGTACCGGAAAATACGAGAAAGACGACACACTCGTACAGACATTCAGTTACCCACACACACATATACGACGCGAGACAGTACCAAGAAGAGAGAAGACGGTGACAATAAAGTCTACGAGGAACAAAAGACAGGAAAGGAAGAGGAAAGAAGAAAAAAGAGAGAAGAGAGGTCTGCATACAAGTTGCATGTTATCGTGTTGTCACTTGGATCATTCAAGAAATTGAATATTTCCACTATTTCGGGGAGAAAATATTTGTCATTGTGCATGCATGTACATATATACGTATATATGCATACACAATGACAAAGATATATATGTATATATATGTATATATATATATATATATATATATATATATATATATATATATATATTACAGCATATGTACAAAGTTTCTCGTTAACACCTGGACTGACGTGGCAAATTTTTGACACTGGGTCTGATAATCGGACACGGCATCCACAGCAATCACGGCCAGTCACGTTTTAGTCCAAGAGTATTAGTTTTAACCTGGACATTTTTGGTATCAAGCTTATTTTTTCAGGATAAGTCCAGAAAAATGTCTAGAATAACATACTAAAAGTCCTCATAAATCCTCATGGAGCGTTTTCCGCAATCCAAGACGGCGTCAAAAATGGCCGCCATTTCAAGAAATTCTTATAACTTTTCAACCAGAGAACCCAAATACAAAATTTGAATGTCTAAATATATGTTTTAAAGCACGAATAACTCAATAAAACACATATCAAGAGATGTTGATGCACGCAAGTACCGAAATCCAAGATACCGTCCAAAATGGCCGCCATTTTCTGAAATTCTTATAACTTTTCAGCCAGGTAGCCTAAATGCAAAATGTAAATATTTACATATATGTTTTGAAAGATGAAGAACTCAATAAAATACATTTTAAGATTTGTTGAAGCACACAAGTACCGTAATCCAAGATGGCGTCCAAAATGGCCGTCATTTCCTTTTTTTTCATAATTTTGCAAGTAGATTTCAACTGTACACACTTGGCATGTCGAAATATACGTTTTGAGTCACAAGGAACCAAATAAAATACTTATTCAGAGATTTTGAAACACAAATAAAGCACTTATTTAAGCGCTTTCAGAAATCCATAATGGTGTCCAAAATGGCTGCCATTTTCTATTTTTCTCATAACCCTGCAACTAGGTAAGAGCGATATACGCACTTAAATGTATGAATTTATATTTTGAGACATAAGGAACCCAACGAAATACTTATTCAGAGATCATGAAGCACGTAAGTACAAATAAAACCACGTGAGTTCTTCGAGAAAACTAAATGTTACCCAAAATGGCCGCTGTTGTTTATCAATAATTACTGTTTTTAGCCTGTTTCAAGAGACAAAGAAATTCAACATAATGTTCGAGATTCAACAACTCAGAAGGTCTAGTGGAATATTTCCCTTAAATGTGCACAAAACGGGTAAAGGTTGGGTTGGATGAATCCCCTCCCCCCCCCCCCCCCCCCCCCCCCTTGGGGAAGGTGGTGGCCTGTACAATCATTATTTTCCAAATATTCAACCTGAAGTATTTGCACTTTGTCATTGAATTGCAATCATGTAAATGCTAAACGTCCCTCACTCGGCCCCATTCCATAGACTTTGTACACTTTTGAGAGTAACAAATTTCCGAATCTGTCATCAAAAAGTGTGCACTAGATCTTTCACTTACAAAATACAAAAGTTAGTTCCTCATACTGGAGGGTAATTTGCCCTAACTCTTCAACCGCTCACTTCCCCCAATATGAATTAAATACCCCTTTGACTAGAATTCCCAAATATTCCATCAAATGCATAATCATTTTCATTTCTATTCAAGTGCATGTAAAAGCTCCCTCGTGTTGGTAGGGGATGGGGATATTGAGACTATTATCATCTACTCTTTGAGGATGGACAATTTTCTCAATATAGCACCAAGGGTGCATTAGGTCGTTTAATGGCGATCATCGAAATACAAAACTCCCTCCAGTCGAAAGTGATCCTCCCCCCCCCCCTATATCCTCTACTAGCTCATTGCCTTGAATATACTAGTCTTTTTTCTACTGACACTTCTTAATAGAAACAAAAATTTAGTATTTCATCAACAGAGCGCACCGTAAAGTCCGTAAAATGAAAAAAACAAAAACAAAAACCATCATTTTATGGGAGGGTGCATCACCTCATAAACCTCCCCAGAATATTTCCATAAATATATATTTACTTACTTTTCGGACAAAAACAAATCTCAGATATCAAACAACGTCAAAAGAGTACGCTAAATCTCTGAATTTCAAATTGGAATATCCCAAAATTTCCATCGTATGGGAAGGAGTATTCTCTCACACTTCTCCCTCCCCGACACTTTCCTGAATATACATTTTTCCCAATGTTTTCAAACAGAAAACAAATATCGGATATTTCACCAAATGGGTGCAACAGCTCTGTGAATTTCAAGTTCGAAAATACGAAATTTTCCCTCGTGTGGGAGTAGGCAACCCTATAACCGCGCACTTCTTTGATTATATATCTTTTTGTTCCTTTTTTGATGGAAACAAAAATCTGATATTTCACCAAGAGGGAGCATCAGATGTCTGAATATCAGGTCTGAAAATGCAAAATCTCCCTCATATTTGGGGGGGGGGGGGGGAGGGGAGGGTATCACCCTTCCACACCCTTCCATATATTGTCCATTTCCCTGAATACTACTTTATATCATATTCCCTACTCTTTGATGGAAATAATTCAATATCTTACCAAACGTTCGCACTAGATGTTTTACTTTCGAGTAAAAAAAGAAAGAAAAAAGGTCCCTCGTGTGGTAGAGGAGTATCCCTCCTCCATGTACCAATAACTATGAGTGCCATATTCTCTGATTTCTATTCATTATATAATTTTACCTAATCTACACGAAATGAATAAGATAGTTTAGACAAGTGTTTGTTTAGGTAAGCAATACTGCATCAAAGAAATTCATTATCATGTGATGAATTACACATTTTAGTGTCTACATTTATGTAACACATATATCAAAAAGAATTAACACTTCTCAAAGAATTGTTTTTACTTCTCAAGTGATAACTGACAGTTTCAACTGGAACTCACCTCATGGTTGACATCAAATGCGTTGGTAATAAAAAGGGGCTAAGACTAAATTTTCATCTCATGTGCTTTAAATTTGAGGTGACAAAAATAGACCATGTGGTAAAAAGATATTGCCTCTAGTAGGCTTTTTGTTTAGCAACAAATCTGTTGGTGAAATATTTCTCTCGTAACAAGGACACACTCCTTGAGTTTAACATCCAAATGCTTTTATTTGTATACTTTACACATAAGAACTATATTTTAAATAAAAAAAGTTTCTTATAAACTATAATGACATTTATTTACATGATTGTGAGATAAAATTGTGACTGCCGCCCATTTTGCACCCCATTTTCCATATTAGGAAGAGCTCGAGCGGTTAAATCAGTACATGCGTGCATCAAAATCTCTTAATATGTATTTTATTGAGTTCTTCATGTTTCGAAACTTGTAAAGACGCTTAAATTGTGTATTGGGTTCCCTAGTTGAAAGGTTATAAAAATATCAGAAAATGGCGGCCATTTTGGACGGTATCTTGGATTTCGGTACTTGCGTGCACCAACATCTCTTGATATGTATTTTATTGAGTTCTTCATGCTTCAAAAGATATATTTAGACATTCAAAGTTTGTATTTGGGTTTTCTGATTGAAAGGTTATAAGAATTTTTGGAAATAGCGGCCATTTTGGACGCCATCTTGGATTTCGGTACTTGCGTGCACCAACATCTGTTAAAGGGACATTCCCGACGATTTTCATAATTTCACATTATGTAGTACATAAATCGACAACTACATGTGGAATTTATTGTGGTTATTGAGCAGAGAAACAATACTTTGAAAAATCTTAAACAAATTACACTGAACAAGGATAATGACATAGGAGGTTCACATGAAGCAGAAATGTAGCAGTGCAATTCCATTACAATACCGCTTGCTTGCGAGTTCGCCTGTGTATAATCTATGCATGCCTTCTTCTTTTGTTCTGCTTGAGCCCCAACTCATGCATTCTTATGGTGACTCTGCCATGTCATCATCCTTGTTCATTGAAATTTGTTCTAAATTTTGAAAATATTCTTATTCTTCATCCCAATTATCACAAATTCTGAAACTCTGTCCTCAGTATAACTAATTCATAGTTGATCAATTGCAAAATTCTAAAAATAACCCGGAGGTCTCGTTTAATATGTATTTTATTGAGTTCTTCATGCTTCAAAACATATATTTAGACATTTTCTGGTTGAAAAGTTATAAGAATTTCTGGAAATGGCGGCCATATTGGACACCATCTTGGATTGCGGAAAATGCTCAAAGAGGATTTATGAGGACTTTAAGTATGTCGTTCTAGACAATTTTCTGGACCTGTCCTGGAAAAAATCAGCTTGTTACCAAAAATGTCAAGGTTTAGGCCTTTTTTGACCTAATGCTCTTGGACTATTAGCCTATCCCGTCTCACCGCGTTGTCCCACTTTCATTCTTTTGTCCACGGTGCGTGAAACGTGGCTGCCGTCATTCGGCCGTGGCCGTCGGGAACATGGTGTAAACGCAGCATATCCATCTCTTCAAGTTTTCATGGTGTGGTTCTTGTTGTTTTCAACTTTCCAAGATGACACTAACATAAATCAATGTAAACAACCCAATGCTCTACAAATATTTCATTCTCTTTGAGCATAAGGATTACGATGCATTAAAAATTCCTTTTCTTGAAACACAAACACATTTTTTATATAATCTATATATTTATATTATTTACATTATAAATGAGTATCTGAATATAAGAACGACCCAAGTCCATGGAAGACCATTTCGAGTAAACTTAAAAAGACTTCGTGTGTTTTTTATTTGTCCATTGATATTCTATTTAACTGTGATGGGAAGGCAACATTGTGTATGCAAATTAGAACATATATCATTATGACAATTAACATTTACATTAATTGTGGAGAGGCCATATTGTGTGATGGACTTGGGTCGTTCTTTGAATCATATACATGATATTCTGCTATAGAGATGAGAGAAGGATGAGAGAGGGCGCTATAATATGAATGTAAGAATGACCCAAGTCCTTCATTCTTACATTCATATTAAAGATTTAACTCATTCATTTCAGGCACTTCCGGGGGTAATTAGGATTTATCATTTATACACAAGATGAGTCCATGCGTAAGCTACAATCTTCCATGTCAAACTGAATTTGGCCAAAAAATTGACTTGGGTCGTTCTTATATTCAGGTCTTCAAATATGCCGGAAGATTATGCTAGCTTCAAGGATTTATTTGTAGAAGATTATAGTGTGCGTAATTTGTCTGTTGCCCAGTCGCAAAGAAATCAAGACGGTTGCCAGATTGCTCCTTGGGAGATCAAATCACCTAATATTCATCAATCCCTCTGGACAACTTTTCAAGACACAGAGGCCCGAATTCACGAAGGTGGTACAAATGAAACCATGGACAAAAACCATGGAGCGCCAAGTGTCGCACGGAATATTTCGTTACGAAATTGGTCGTTTTGTCGACAAAATGACCGTTTCGTTAACGAAATGTTCATTTAGTTACAAAATGTTATCATTTTGTTACAAAATAATCATTATCATCGAGGAAATGACTGATTTCGTAACGAAATATTCCATGCGACACTTGGCGCTCCATGGTTTTTGTCAATGGTTTAAACCATGGTTTCATTTGTACCACCTTCGTGAATTCGGGCCAAGAAGGTTTACGATGGTGATAGGGAGTGTCAATAAATTTGCTGCACATCACGCTTCTTTGATATCACGTTAGGTAACCACCCCCCCCCCCCCCACACACACACACACTCACACACACAAACAGAACACTCACACCAGACAACAACAATTGAATAAAACGAACAAAAATATCGACTTGAGACAAACATGACGGATACATTGAAAAGATAGCTCAAATTAGTTACGTTTAGATCTTTAAAAATTCGGAGGTATAATTGAATTCACAGTCGTGATAATAGTCTCGATAATAAGAGTATGCACTGGCTACAGTTCGTTAATATTCCAGAGGTTCGGCATTCCGAATCTCCGTTAATCCCAAAGGGAAATAAAGTAATTATAAGACCTACATCTTAAAGGCATAATTTCCAATTTGCAGAAGAAACAAAAATCCAGCATTAGTGCTTTAAAATAGTTTTAAAATGTGAGTTAGGGATAGAAACAACCACTGTAAAAATTTGAATTCGTATAATCGATGTTAAGTATTGTTAAATAGACAAAATGTGAACATAGTTATGATAAGGATGTTTCCAGAATTATACCGTTTACAGTTATGGCTTAATGAGAAAAATACTGATATCTCCTTACATTTTTGGCTTCACTGCAAAAATATTGTATGGTAGGATGCTTTGTGATACAAAAGACCTACCCATATGCATCGAATGTGATATCTTAAAGATTTTTAAATCACTGCTCCCAAAGGTAAACAGAACATTAAAAAAAACTTCAAGACAAACATTGAAAACACTCATTTAAATGGGGAAAAAGAGGAGTGAATTACGTTTTCACAAACAGAAATCTCTGCTAGGAACCGTTCTACTGACTGAAATCGGTGCTCAGCCAATGACCAATACGTGATTCGAGGTTTGACTGCATAAACATGCTTTCAATAATCCACGCTTTATTGGAGATTTTCACTAGACGTACAATTCTTAGTAGACTACCACAACCTTTGAGAAGATCCGCAGAATCGCGCCATCTATTGACGGGCAACCACAAATGGCTAAAATTAAGCTACGTCATACGCTACAGATTATCACCTCAGGTGACCACGTAGTTGCTTTTGTTGCCCTTGAATTTGAAATTTCTCGCTTCTGGGTTCTTCTTCCAAGAGACACCCTTTGTCAGTAATAGAATTGGTAGGGTCCTATCATACAAGTACGAAATAAGCCTCACCGTTGGTACCGAACTTTCCTTTGCCCACTTTCTCTTTACACTTGTTTTTGCCAAAGTGGGCTAGCCCCACCGATAATCCCGTACTATCTGGCCCTGTAAAAAAAGCAGGGTTAGCATCGCAATTGTGGTGCTAGCCCCGCAATTGCGGTACCAAGCAAGCGAGTGTAAACAGAACGAAGAAATAATCCGGGGCTAAGCAACGGAAACAAAGCCCGAACACCAAAAAGTACGGGACTAAGACATACGAGTGTAACAAGGTCAGTTTTCTCTTAAGCCCGGGACAAGAGCTTAGTACGGGATTTATTGGCGATTATATCGAGTATAAAAAAACGACAGCAAAATAAACCGCCTATACTATATCATTGTATTTATTTATTGTTGTATTTGCTATAACGAAAATCCAGGGCTATTTTTCACATCCGGTATCGATTGCAACACTACGAAATGGACATACATTATCCTTTACCGTTATAATACAACCGCGATAAATATAAACAAGATGAGGGGGTTCCTAGATAAAGTGACCAGGGGCGGATCCAGGAATTCTGTAAATGGGGGGGGGGGGGGGGCACAAAGTAGTTTATTTACCACTTGCGGGTCTTCATCGGCTGACAAGCACAAAAAAGTGCAATACAATCGGGTGAATAGGAAAGTTTCTTTCAAAAAAAAAAGAACAAATTCAAAGGGGGCCCCCTTTTCAGTGTTTTTCTTTTTATTTCTTTTATTTTTAAAAAAGGAAATAAAATTAGAGGAGCGCCGGTGCGTCCCACCTCGATCCGTCACTGGTAACCCACGGTTAGGTTGTGTGGCTATAGTTTGCAATTGTCACTAGCATGACTACAACAGAAAATCCAAGTTCGTGAGTAGCTCTGAAAATTGGGAAATAAGTACAGAATGAAAAAAAAAAAGCCAAAGCAAGACGAAGCAAGAGCATAATATGGGCGTGCACTCCGTGGCCCCTTTAACTAAAGCCTACCTTTTGTCCAGCATTGAATAGTTTGATTCCGAGAATCTCACATTGAGTGACAGGATTATTGACGTAGTTCACAATCTTGCCTTAAAAAGAAAAAAAGAAAAAAAAAACTGTTATATATCCCGGAGATGACTATTGTATTTATCACTGTGAGGAATCCTTTTTAACCTTGTTTTTTGGTTGTCAATACAATCTGAGTATCACAGATAGGGCTTTACATTTTTTACAACTTAATCTTTCTCCATTTTTTTAAACTCTGGCTTTGAATGGATGTTGTCACCTTTCTGACCTCTATTTACCAGAGCGTTCCTTAAAAATGTGGTCATAATTGTATTGTTGGTTCATACAGCACGTACTGCACGGTCTATTGCTCTGGTATTTGCAATGTCAAACGATGGTGCTCAATAGAGCATCGTCAAAAAAAAGATTTTGTGTTTAGGGGTTTATTTTCCAAGTGAGAAGGTGGCTGGCTAGCCATTACTGCACTAGCTGGTCTCTGCATGGGGTCCAGTTGGATGTAAGGCGGGACAACTTCACCGGGTTTTACACCTTGCTCTTCACGATGAATGAATCAAGAGGAATCTTGTATGTGTATGAGTTTTGACTCTCTCACACGTGGGACCTTCACTTTATGTCCAACCCGAGGGACAGAGTGTTTTTGTGTGTGACCGTTTATTAGTGGCAAGGCTCATCAGCAATATGCCCAAAAATGAACAATGCTTGAAAGAAACCATTAAGATGATGTGGGTCAGTGTTTTTTTTATAGGAAATAAACAGTCTAGTGGACCTATCAACTCCTTAAAGAAGCAAATAAAACAGTGACATATTCATATTCGGGGCAACTGGATATCAGTCATATTCAAGTAATGTATTAAAGAAAACAACTACATATTGAATAAAGTATATATAGTAATCAGAAATCATATAACATAAAATTCAAAGCGTTACATTCTCCGAAAATGCAGTAATGAATATGAATTTACAATTGCATTAAAGGTCCGGTTCACCTTTGGAAGAAGTGATTTTGAAAAATTTCAAGATATCACATTGAGGCATGGTTGGTTGTATCACAGAACATCCTACCATATAGATCTTTTGCAATTAAGCCTGAAATAAAAGGAGACATTACACCATTTTCTCACCAAACCATAAGTGCAGACGGCTTAGTCTGGAAACATTTTTGTTTATAACTGTTGTTCACATTTTGTATATCTAACAATGCTTGACATCGATTATACTGGTTCGAATTTTTAAATTGGCTGTTTCTACCCCGAACTCACATGCTAAAAGTATTTTGAAGCACTAATGCTGGATTTTTGTTTCATCTGCAAAATGGTAAATTACGCCTTAAATGAACATATTTTCCAAAAAAAAAAAAAACTTTCCTGAAATAATCGGTTTAAATGTCATTAAAACTTATAATTCATGATCACAGTTAGCATGCATTTTTCGTCCTCTTTTTTTTTTTCTTTTTGGTTAGCTTTTGCGTTGTGTTTTGTTGTGTTCATGTCGAGTGTTAATTGT
Source organism: Diadema antillarum (assembly GCF_040938485.1). Classification (NCBI taxonomy): domain Eukaryota; kingdom Metazoa; phylum Echinodermata; class Echinoidea; order Diadematoida; family Diadematidae; genus Diadema; species Diadema antillarum. The sequence goes on from NW_027272711.1 coordinate 233,494, forward strand.
CCGCTCGATATGTCGGTATTTTCGTAACTTTGTTTTGGGCCATCTCTATAGTCAAGCTCTGCCTATGAAGATGATCCAATTTACAATTTTCAATTTCATATGAGATTGTATATATTATATATATATATATATATATATATATATGTATATGTATATATATATATATATATATATATATTCTTTACAAACAAATTTGAACTGCTCCTTAACCTAAAATTTGCATTCACTCTGACCTTGTTGTATATTTTCTCTCCATATCTTTATACAATTATATCCCACAATGTGCATTGATGCGTTTGAACAATTCACATGATTTACGACATATTGTCAAATGTTGTTATACATTATAATGAAAACGAAATGCAAAAAAAAAAAAATTAAACTGAACTGCTTTTTCGTGTTTCCATGACTGTAGGTCAACTCTGTCAACCGAGTAAATACAAGATATATGTTAAACAGAATAGAGAATGATTACTTTAACTCACAAAACCCGGTTTGCATATGGTTTTAACATTTTTGTAATTGTTTAGAGTCGTTTGCAAAGATTCGTGCATTCATTTGCTAAATTTGACACTTATTAATCTGCGCTGTAACCTGCTTTATTACATTGACATTTCTTGAACTTCTTTGATTAAACAAGTATACAATTGAATAAGACATATTTAATCAAAGATTATCAGCTAAACGACATTTCTCCTGATGTAATTGTAGTAAGTCACTTTGATTTCGACAATTTTCATGAGGCAAAAGAACCAAACAGGTAGAGGTCGAATTTAAGACCATTGACATTCACAACAGCTCCAGATTCATATTACAGCTGATCTCATAGTCTGTTTGTGAGCGGATGTGTTGGCAAGTAATATCTTTAATTTGATTTTGGTTTCTAAAGTGGTAAACGTTCCTAAAGGTGTTAAAAGAAATTGTTTGAGACTTTAACTCCATCATTATTCTTTCTTTTTCTCAAACTATCAGAACGACTGCAGAAATATCAGGCAGGAAGTAGTTTGACTCAAATAGACCAATTATATTCTGGGTATAATGAATGTTAGCTTTAATGTAACATTAGAATTTCCGATCTAAATTCAGGTCGCGCACGTTGCAGTCTTCTATTGTATCGTCGTATTAAGTTAATTTTATGTGAATACAAGCTGACTGTGAACATATGCACAAAAAAATCACACAGGTTAGCAATGAGTTAAAAAAAGAATCTTAATAAAACTTGATAAAACACTTCTGAATGTGAAATGCTGCATGTTACTTTGACGGTGATAGAGATGGTGGTGGATTTGTTGTTTTAAGTGATTTACAAATTCTTTAAAATGCTTAGGTTTGCTGTTTTGTTTATTTTTGTTATTTTGTCTATAAAGGCCTACAGGTTGGTGAGGTTTCCTTATGGTCTCTTACTTTAGCAGGTTCTCTAATTCTGGATCACGGTGTGTGACGACTGTGTAATTGTTTATGTGCCTTTGAAAGATTCATTGTAAAACTGTGAATGTCCGAATCGTTATATATCACACCTAAAACAAAATACTTTACGCAATAACTCTTTGTAACTTAAACTCTCATTAGAATGCTAGAAGTTCAATACAAATCATGTACCATACCATTAATGGCAACAACAACAAAAAAAATTGGAGAACTGTCAATTCGATATAAGTCTACAGATCTGTTCTTCTTCAAACCTAACAACTGTCGAGTTTGTAATCATTCCCAGTCCATCTCTGTGTTATTCATGGCGACTGTGACTTCATGTCTTCATGTCAATTGCACTTGTCGTTTGCCTGTCGAAAGGCATTTAGTTTGAAGATAATCATGAAAGTTCGTTACAGGAATCACGCGTATGCGCCTTCGATCTTCCTCCGAATTTGAAAACGTTAAACCCCGATTCTTGATTGCCTCGTCAACACGGTCTTGCGGAATCATAGGCATGTGAGTCTTGTAGGCTTCAAGGAGTTCATCACGTGACCTAGCCACATGATGCTCGATTTTTCCATCCGCAGTCTCCAGGAAAAATCTCTTGTCGTAGAAGTATGCAGCTCTCCCTTCTCTGTACAACATTGCGTACATATGGAATATTCCCGGCGAATTCAATACACTCTCTGGTTGAACTCTGGCATGGTACGCGTACGCCATTATCTCGGAAAAGTAATCTGACTCTCGTTTTTCATTCGGATTTATCCTACAACGCCACCACCACCCATCAATCAAATCCGTATTTTTTACAGCGTACCTATCAGGACTGTGTTCTAGAGGCAGGTGTAAACGCCAAATCATCCCGTCCTTGGTGCGGACAAACTTGTAGGTGGACAAAGATTCCTGATAGACAGGACTTTCAGAGCTGAAATCAAGGGGAATTGGAGTAAAAGTCGGATCGGATGCACCGACGTCCACTAGATGCCTTTGACCCTTGACTTCGAGATCTCTCACTATGGTAGCAATGTGTCCGCCTTCAAGGCGATGGGTAATTCCTGAGACCAGCATGACGTCATAATCAAGGGCTGTCAGTAAGCTGCATGTTTGAAAATGAAACGTTGAAGCGAGGTTATCACTGATTGTGCAACTTTTTGCTATTCAGATGAAATAAACTTTACGAACAGTGCATTGTTTAAAAAAAAAATAAATAAAAAGCGTAATCCTCATGCAGGGCTTAATCATAACTTGAGCTAATTGAGCAGACGAACTGTGAAGTCCTGAAAAGCATAGCAGCATCAATAATGAAAGCTTGATTTGGAAAAGATTGAAATAAGGCTAAATCAACCAATGTGGCATGACTTAGTTCATCTTAGACGATAAAATAAAAGGAAAATGGGATATGAAATTGCTTCCACTTTTTTTCTTATCGCCTTTGGTCAAATCAGTGAAAGAACACTAAATGTCACGTGAAAATAGGTAAAAATTCGACGCTCATCTAATATTCACGTGATTGTGTTTTTTTTTCAGTATGAATCAGTCATGAAATTATTGAGAGCCTAAATTTAGTAAGTCTCCCATTTTACATATATTTTGTTTACATTAGCTATTTATTATTGTTAGTTAACAGCCTGTGGAACACAGTTGTTAGAGAAAAGTGCAGGTTTCAACTGTGAGTCGGGAATTTAAACGGACTGTACAGTACTGGTTGAGGTGGGGATTCATGTTTTGAACATTCCTAAGTGAGATAATGAGAAACCTCTTATGAAATATGAAAGAGCATGTAATTTTAAGAAGGATTCAACGTCTTTTTGATGAAAATTGGTTTTCAAATGGCTGAGATATCCAAAAAAAAAAAGTGATAATAATAAAAGGTGACAGGCCACGCCTTTTATTGGGATCTCTTTGCTTCACCTTGTTTTGGATATCTCAGCCACTTCAAAACCGATTTTCATCGAATAAACTTTTGATACCCCTTAGAAATGCATGCTCTTTGACATCTTATAGAGTGGTTTCTGAATATCTCGCAAAACGTTGAAAGCTAAATCCTCACCTCAACCAGAACTGTACATACCCAAAGCTATTTTGACCACTTCAAGGCCCACAGGATGGAGGGGGGGGGGGTGCACATTGTGCCCCCATATAACTTCTTTATCATATAATGTATCATAATAATTTGGCACATAGGTAGAGCAACTCATACTCTTTACATGATCCAATATTTGAAATGTCTCAAGGTCACCCTTTGAGGGCGGTATTAATCAAAATATAGAGAAATACATGGGAAATATGCTAAAATCATGTTTTTTTCTTTATATTTCTTTCTCCCGAGTATATATGATTTTATTTTGTATCGATCATTTTCTTACTTTCCTAAAAGGAAAAGAAGTCAACCTTCACTATTTGTAATGGTTGAAATTTCTCAAGGTCAACATGCGGTAGCGCTATTCATTACAATAATAAAGAAATATTTGAGACCTTTGATGTATTGCTTGGGATAGGTACATACATTGGTATCATAATGCACATTTCATATTTCCATAATAATATTGAAACTTTGAGTTTGCAGGTGGATAATACGATAAACAAATGATATTACAGGCAAAGCTTGTGTGCAAATTAAACAAAATAAAAGGGTGGTCTTTGGAAAATGCTGTATTTTCGGTTATTTCTATTTGAACATCTATTGTTTGATGTCATATAGAAAATAAAGGGAATGATAAGAAGACCATTTCAGGGTAATTCACAACCATAATTACTTCACATTTTGGTCCTTTACATCCTTTACATTACATATGATTAGTCTCAAAATAAACTGATTCAATTACTGAAAAAAAATGAATTACCCACGTTATCACTTTACCAACCTGTACATGAAGAAGTTCTGATCGTAACAGATTCCACCCAGTCCGGAAAACATATTCTCCTTCATGTTTTCGTATTTCGGAAAGAACTTTTTGTCGGGTTTTGCCTGTCAGCATACCGGTAGTAATGTTCTGATACGGTATTTCGTAATGCATCTGCAGACGATTTCTTGGAGAAGGTTGAGCCGATTTCGTCGGAGTTTCGAAAGCGAGGATTCAATGCCAAGTACATGATAGAGGAAGTCGAAAGCCTCATGCAGCGAGAGCTGTAGGGGGCCGACGGTTAGTGCCTTTGGTGTTTCGGATGTGTACATGCGTGTTCCACAATGAAAGAGAACTCTTCGAGATCGCGTAGAGAGTCCCGAGTGGTTTGAGAAATGTACATTTTGCTGAGCATCCAAGTTGGTGCACTGTTATCTAAAACCCTTGTCAGCAAAGATGAACGCATTTGAAACATTTCATTGCACCGATACATGGGGTAGTTTGGACACAATCGACAGTTAATGCAAATGTTCAAAGATTGAATGCATATCGGCACGCTTTATCAAGTAGGAAAATTTTTCCTTTAGGATTCTAGTTGCATTTTATTACTAATTTATTCCTCCACCTTAATTGTGATATTGCATTACGAGGGTAATGTACAAATGCCACCTGATTATTGCTGTATCGACACGCTCAGCTGAGTCACGATGGTACACACATAATGTGCACAACAATATGTACGCATTCCCTTGCTCCACCGTCACATATCTCGATCTAAAGTACTCATGTTCTTTGTGGTTGGCTGCTCTTTGGATAGCTCTGGTGTTGGATATGGCCTTTGTGTGACCCGAGTTGGTTTCTGTACCTAATTCTATTTTTTCCAACTATCCTCTTGAAATTATGTATGACACATTGTGGGATCCGGTCGCCTTTGAATATTCTACAGATGAATGGCGATGTATAAATGCTGTTCATCAGCATCGTCATCTGCTCCGGGCCTTCAACAGCCTGGAGTTATCTTCGCTCCATATATATACCTGCAGTAATAATCACACGGTGTTCTTTTGTTGCTTCCTGCACTCGATAGCCATCATGCGTGTATTAATTCCTTTTCGGATAATAATGGCTTTTGTGTGAATCAAAAGAATATCATTCTACACATACAATGTATTACACATTTAAGATGGTTATTTGGTGAAATTTGTCGGGGACGCGAGCGTGGTGGCTCCAGCGTTTTGAGGAAGCTTACGTTTTCATTAAAGTGCTTTTGAATAATCTCCTCAGATAAACAGCTTTTATTTGAGAGTCATGCTAGACCTACGCCAAACCATCATGCAATCGAATACCTTTTAACGCATGTTATAATGTGCAGCTTTGTATGATATGTTTATAAAGAGCGGCTGAGCTACCGAGAAGCTGTGTGTGTGTGTGTGTGTGTGTGTGTGTGTGTGTGTGTGATATTCAAGTCTGCATACTCTGTCTGAATTCTTTTTCATGATTTGTTCATTGACTGCAAGAATGTTCCTAGGTATTTTCTATACGTTTGGAAATGACAAGAGAATCATTCGGAGATAGTGTTTATTTTGCAGGATGCTTAATCTTTAGATGTAATCTTTTCAAAATATGTGCCTATATCACTGTTTTTTAATCTAAATCCTTTATAGTTCTATCACGACAAAATATCAAAAAGTTGTACCAAAACTACCACACTCCAAAGATAAAGTACTAAAAATATTGTCCCAATACACCAAATGTCGTTTCTTTCCCAAATAATAGATCTATCAACTTTCATGCTGAAAGAAGTGCAGTATACCTGTTTTAAGTTACATGTTATCGTGCATGTTGTCACTTAGATCATTCAAGGAAGTGAATATTTCCACTATTTCGGTGAGAAAATATTGATCATTGTGTATGCATACATACTGTATATATATATATATATATATATATATATATATATATATATAGGTATATATATATACATATATACATTCCCGTAAATATTACCAACTTCAGAGATAATAAAGCACTTCTAGACACACACAAGTACATGGGAAAAATGGGTACTTCTGAATGGTTTACTAGAATAAAATAAAAGTCTTGTAATAAACTTTTTATTACGTGCCGTCGTTTTTTGTTGCGTTTACTCCTTTTAATTACAGCATACACTCTGAAAACTGAAGTGTTGAATCTACCATTATAAACGCTAGATTCAACATTTAGAAAAGGGCCGAGGAGTGACCACACTTTAATTGTTACATTAACATTTTAGAATGTGTTAGAAATTCAGCGTTTTGAAAGTGTTGTAAAAAGTGTTGGATTTTACCCTTCACTGAAAGGGTGATGCAACATTTAGAAAAGGGCCGAGGAGTGACCGCACATTAATTGTTAAATCAACATGTTTGAATGTGTTAGAAATGCAGCATTTTGAAAGTGTTGTACAAATGTGTTGGATTGTATTAACAGAAAGGCTGATTGAACATTTAGGAAAGGAAGAACGTGTTAAGACATTTTCATGAAAGCAATTTTCTCTTGAATTAAAATGTACCATGTGATTTAAATGCACTTCAGTCGTTTTAGCTGCTCAAATAACAGAGGGTGTACACATAAGTGACGCATACAATTTGACAAAAAGGTCAAGCCATCTGAGTGAACATTGAATTCAACAAGAAAATTTTATTCAACCAATTGTTACTTCATTTGCAAAAGGTCAAGCCATCTGAGTGTACATTAAATTCAACAAGTTTTTTTCTCAACAAAATGTTACAACTTCAACATAGAATGTAATACTGCATTATACAAATCATATATGTGCAAAGTTTCTCATTAGCACCTAGCTGGACTGCCGTGGCAATTTTTTGACAGTTTGATAATCTGACACGGCATCCACGGCAATAACGGCCAGTCACGTTTGCCTATCCCGTCTCACCGCGTTGTCCCACTTTCATCCTTTTGTCCACGGTGCGTGAAACGTGTCTGCCGTCATTCGGCCGTGGCCGTCGGGAACATGGTGTAAACGCAGCATAAACAAATGCAGTTTTTCCATCTCTTCAACTCTTCATGGTGTAGTTCTTGTTATTAGCAACTTCCCAAGATGACATAAACGTAAATCCCATGTAAACAACCCAGTGCTCTCCGATTATTTTATTCACTTTGAGCTGATTATGATGCATTAAAAATTCCCTGTCTTGAAACACAAACACTTTTTTTTTTATATATGTTTATATTGTTTACATTACAAATTTGATTATGTTAGCTTTAAGAATTTATTTGGAGCGCTCATATTATAGTGTTTGTAATTTGTCTGTTGCCCAGTCGCAAAGAAATCAAGACGGTTGCCAGATTGCTCCTTGGGAGATCAAATCACCTGAGACTCATTAATCCCTCTGGGCAACTTTTAAAGGCACAAAAAGGTTTAATGATGGTGATAGGGAGTGTCAACAAATATGCTGCACATAACGCATCTTTGATATTGCGTTAAGTACCCCCCCCCCCACACACACACAAAACACTCACACCAGACAACAACAATTGAATAAAACGAACAGAAATATCGACTTGAGGCAAACATTACGGACACATTAAAAGATACCTCAAATCAGCTACGTTTAGATCTTTAAGAATTGGGAGATTTAATTGAATTCATAGTCATGATAATAATCTCAATAATAAGCGTATGCATTGGTTACAGTTCGTTAATTGATATATATATATATATATATATATATATATATATATATAATCATCCATTGCATCATATTGGCAATTTTCAAATCGGCTTTGCCGGCTCTATGATGCTGAAAGTTATTATGTCGATTGCTCATCTGTCAAAACCAAAATATAGGAAATAGAAAAGCGTTGGTCAGAGAGCTCATTATTTCTCATCTCCTTTTGATAACCCCGAGAGAGATGTATGTCATTCAAAAACCCGCTACAACCAATGTCCAGGGACTATAAATTTCGCTACACATCAACTAATACTATTTGCGACACAAGACCATTTCAGCGCAAGTGACCATCAGTCAGAATAAAAGAGAGACCGAGAGAGAAAAAGAGATAGGGAGGAAGAGGGAGAGAGAGGGAGAGAGGAGAGAACGTCAAAATGACACTCTCCATTGAAGTGATTTTCCCATAGTCCCGGTTGCACAAGACTGCGTTGGGTACATACGCTCTGAAAGACCTTTATCTCGATCTATTGAAAGTACTCGTATATGGTCATTGAATCAGGCTCTGAGCATGGAAAGGGTCAATTGAAGCTATAGATGTCTGTGATGAATTAGAAAGAGAAAGGAACATTGGTCGAAGAGAAAGAGCACAATAAAGAAGCTGGCAGTGTCAGCGTTCAACCTCCCTGGTTCAACCCTATTCGAAAGAAAAAAAAAATTGTTTGGAAGATGTAGGACGACCGCAGCTTTTTATATCCACTTACTCCGATGTAATGGACTGAACTACTTATGGCGTTATGATTAGATGAGTGGTCATTGTTAACAGGATGTTATAGGATCCGGAACATTTCCGGAACATTTTCGCTTTGTGTGTGTGTGTGTGTGTGTGTGTGTGTGTGTTTGTTTTTGTTTTACACAAGACGATTCTTGACAATGTGTCAAAACTATTTCGAGTCTTAAATTCACAGAACGAGTTTCAGAGGTTAGCATCAAAGTTGTATACATCTGTGGAAATGTGTATGATTTCATGAAAAAATATTTCATCATTCTGTATGCCGCTATAAATTTGTTTGATGTTTACGTTCAGATGTTGGTATGTCCATGCCTTAGATGCCATCTCATTGTCTTGCAAAGACAATTCATTTCGACAATTTCGTTGTTTCTTAACGCTGATCCCGGAGTGAGGTGTTTAATTAACTGAACATTGATTATGAATAACATTATGATCAGCTCTAGATGATTTTGCCTAACACTGATTATGTATGCTTATCATAATAACATTGGCAGAAAAAACAGAAGCCTTCTTTCCTCTAACATCTATCCATCTGTCGCTGTATTACACTCGCCTATTATTGCAGCTACGTGCGAATTCTCCCGCACAGGTGTGCATGGGGCGAGTAAACCATAGTGGCATAGTGTCCACAATACTGTGTACATAGATTCAAGTTCTCTTATTTACCATTACTCCTCTTTCCGTCTTTCCCAGCAATGCATCAAGTATTGACCGCGAGCGGCAAGTTATGTTGTCCCAAAGACAGTCACTTAATGTCTTTTTGTCAACATTCTTGGCCTCGTGAATGGTGATTTTTGTGCCTGCGTGGTTTACACGCTATAATACAGTCAGACCGCAACGTCCTGAAAAGCCTTCGCATTTATCGTACGCGTATGCATGGACCTCGCGGACATGAATACGTGATGAGCTTGGAGACCACATTTTTAGAGTGTCTGTAAATCTAAACGACATTATCAATCTTCATGATTTATACATCGATAAAAAGCTGAAAAGTTGTACTTTGATGAAATTTGACCACTTAAAAGGTTATGACATATTAAATATACTGAACAAGGAAATTAGAAAACACAAAATTTGCATATTTTTCATTTTTCTTAAGGGGTACACTAGACCAACGAAATTAAGGTGGACCAAAATAGAAGAGGTATAAAATGAAAGAGGAAATATCATTCTATGAAAACATAATGACTTTACGTGGACTGATCCTATGAACGGGTCAGGTTGGCGAATAAATCATTGCGTTGTACAGTTAATTTTTGACGAGATGTCAGTTTGCCGCGAATACGCGTTTCTGATAGGTTAATTCCCTCTGAGTGGAGAGTTGAACGAACCTCGCGGAATGACAGTAAACGTGTACTCTTAATACACTGTGTGTAGATGACAGTGTAGGACCCTATGGTGTGTGTGTGTTCGCGCGCACAATACGCGCTCAGGTTCAGGCAACTGCAGCTAAGATCTCCACGTAAACAACAAGAACAACACTCCACTCTGATCGAAAACTCAACTTTGGCTTGAACTTTGTTTGCACAACTAGATAGAGTAGCGTGCATTAATAAATAGCATACAAATCAATAATAAAGGATCTAGCACTAAGTTTGCGCACATGAGTTCTTTGGGGCTCTCTATTTGGTATTAGAATGATTATTTCTTATTAATCCACTGTCCCCATCCCTGAGTAATTTATCTAATGATACCCTGGGAGCGCATGATCATTCATGTATCTCAAATTGCCACACTATGATTTTTACTCGACGAGACTTTCAATTTCTATTATTTTCTAAGCGAGGGACCAATTCAGTTCTTACTGTGCTATCATAACAAGTATATCTAAAACGTTGGCTATCATTCATGTGGTGATTCAACCTATGAAAGGGTCGGGTTGGCAATAAATACAAAGCCTTGTTCTAATTTGTCTCAGGGTCTTTTGGAAAATATCGATATAATGCAGAGATATGAATAATGGTATCATAAGCTCATTTTATATAATGTAAGCATTAAAAGGTGTGATTTATTTCAAATATTCACAAACCATGTCAATTAGTCATGGATAGTAGATCTTCATGTCGTCAATAAGTGAATCTCGTAGACCATGCACTTTGTCTCTGAATTATCTCGCAAAATCTCGGGTGCTGAAAAGGACATGCGCAAAAACCTGCGCGTACGGTAAATTTTTGATTTGAGCTCATTAACAGCAGCGTTGCGGTCTGACTGAATAAGTATCACTTCCTTCTCTCCTTCTGTTGTTCTCGTTTTCTTAGGTCTGAAAATTCCTGTTCCTGCTGGAGTAGGGGGCGAGATGTTGTGTCGACTCTTGTTGTCCAAGTTCCCACTGTGGACGAGCTTCGTCGCGTCTGTTCTGAACCTCACTGCGGTAACCCTGGAACGCTACTTCAGCATCGTGCATCCCCTGCACTACGACGCCATCTTCACGGCGAAGAAAGCTGGGGTGATGATCTTCACCGTTTGGGTCGCCGGCATCGTCATGAACAGCTACATGCTCTACATCTTCTTCAACGACAACGGCGTCTGCACAATCAGTTGGCCCAACACAGAGTACCAGACCTTCGTGGGCGTGGCGAATTTTTGCGTCATCTACGTCATTCCCATCGCGGTGATGGGCATCTCCTATTGGCTGATCATGGCCAATCTTTCGGCGAGTGCGCGGAGATTGAAGCAAGCGACGCGCGAAGGGAAGTCAGGCCCTATGTCCATGGAGCTGTTGAGCGCGCGCAAGAAGGTGGTAAAGATGCTGGCCATAGTGGTGGTGACGTTTGCGATCTGCTGGGCTCCAAATCAGTTCGTCTTCTTCGCTTACAACTGCGGTTGGAATTTGGACTTCAACTCGTGGTACTACCACCTAACGGTGTTAGTGGCCTTTTGCAACAGCTGTATGAATCCCTTCATCTACGCCTTTAAGAGCAAGCAATACCGGAAGGCTCTCCGGGCTGCAGTGTTCGGCAAGAAATTGACTACAACGATCAGCAGTCCTGAGAACACAAATCCAAGTTTGGCTGGATCGTCTGCCGGCAAATGAATTTTGAGAAAGAATTGAAGGAAGTGACACTCGTTATGAATGGCGTAATAAACTGCTGAACTACTGACAAGCGCCGGACATAAGCACTGAATCATCCAGTGTCAGATTGTTATGTAATTATGTTACATATTATGTAAATCATGTAAAAGTATAACACGAAAAAAAATTATATTCGATAACAAAAAAAAATATTCGATAGCGTCTCTGATTATGAGGAGTTGCAATGATATTGATCCCTTTGCAGTACATATCAGGTTTACTAGTACTCAAAACCGAGATTGCCCACCGCGTTAGAATCTTTAATCGAGCAAAATTTTACAAAGATTTAGAACGCTTAGAAACCTTATTAAAATGTTCACATGTTTTTACCGCAAGTTGATGTCACCAACTCACAATTCTCCCATAATAATTTGTGCAGATGAAATACCGTAAAAATCATATATCTGGTCAATGAAAGCATATACAACCCTTTGCAACTGTAAGCCATTGTTGGTACCGTACTGCGACGCGCACTCATACCAGCACATACACACACAAACACACACACACACATGAAAACAAACAAACAAACATAATACAGCTTCTTAATGATACAGCTAGCCTTTTTGCTTTAATCGATTTCGAGCTTAAAAAAGAAAAAAAATAGATATTTATGTGAAGGTCATGAAGACAATCGTAGATTTATGACGTCAACTCCTCGTCTAATTTGCATACGTGGTATCACTTTGTCCTAAAAGCATGTGAAGTGCGAATATTTAAAATTCCCTTTATCTTCTAAGTGATGCAACTTCTACCAATTAAATTGATTGATGATATAGGCCCTGATTTTGTTTATTACAGTCGACTTGAACTTGTGGCAGGACACTTTGTGATAAATAATAGATATATAATATTAAACCAAAAAGGTAACCTTCTTTCAACGTAAATCTGTATATTTCTTTCTTCGATTGCAGCGTAATGCTCACTTCATAATTCGAAATGTGTCACATCAGGGAATCGACGTCATGGCGTCAAGACAAGTGGTAACACACTTTTCGAGATGGAATCAATCAGGCCTATATAGTCCAAGCAAGGAGGTTCGAGAGATGGAGTTACAACTGACTATATATAATTATTCAATCAGCTGCCAGTTTTCTATGGATGGACAAAAGAATTCCACAGGTGTATTTGTGCCTTTGATGTTCGATGCTTGAAGCCGCCATCTTTCTGAGCAATCTGAAGATTCATATTTAACGCTAACATAATATCGGGTATATGCTGCTCGTTTATATATCAAATGCAATGAAATTTCACCTAATGATAAAGCGTATGAAACAAAAGTCAATTCCGTTCGAAAACATGTGCAAAAGTGTAAATCTGAACTGTATTTTGTGAAAGTGTTTGAAATTTTACCCTCATGGAAAGCCGGTTTATCACTTTTCTCCTTATTTCCGCCAAATGAAACTAATATGGTATCATCTTCAAATATAGTTCTTTATAAATTAATATGTCAGATTAGCGTAAAGACTCGTACACTCGAGTAATTTTGATATCTATTTCACCAATATTTGAGCAATTTCTATTCGCGCACCCCCGTGCCTTTACCATTGTCTACCGCCCATCGTTTGTAAGTAGGGGATAGCGAAAAGTAATTACCATCATAAAGACATATCTTATCTTCCTTAGACAGTGGCTGGTCATTATGCAATGAGACGTGAATTCATTTTCTTCCTATCGGGGGGGGGGGGGGGGCGGGCAGATCCAGTTTGACACATACTTCAAATATTTTTGAGTGGCGGCTTCGAGCAAGGGATCAAAGCGAATAAGACTGTTGTGAGTCCATTTCTCGAACCTTCTTGGTCCAAGACTGGCCCGGCCAGCTACACGGAATATTATTCTTGTGGCTGAGCCTTGCCCGCCCCTATAGACCGGGTCTATTAGACCGAGTTTCATCATTTTGGTAAACGATAGAAATCTTGCCATGGTTGCACAAAATCAAGAAGGAAATCAGTTTATATGGGAACTATGTTGTTAGATATTCCTAAATTTTTCCAATTTGGCATCCATATACCTTGACTAGAGTCAGTAGTTTCATAGCATGGGACTGAGAATTTTACGTGTCACGTGAAAATGTGTCATCATAGGTACGTGCGCCTTTTCAGCTGTTCTTATTTCCACTTTAAAAGCATCTTGATGTAACTTGAAAAAGACAACAACAACCAATGTTGATAAAGAGATTAATTGGTAGGAGGGAAACGAAAACAAAGACACGGTGATCTTTGAAAGAGGAAAAAGGATCTCTGGTTAGCGAATCTCCAGTAATCACGTGCACACCGGATACAGTTTGCGAAGACACTGATTCACCTTAATTCATGTTGGACTCCTGAAAATTCCGGTCTATGCCCAGGTGTGACTTTATCAAATAAAATAAAGTCAAAGAAACAAAAAGAGGCACAAGTTTCATTATCAAAAATCGGGCATAGAAAATGAATATTATGGATTTTCAAAGCGTCATCTGTTCTTATGAGAAAAAAAAAGATGAAATTGCCACCTATTAAGCAGTAGATAATACTTTATAAATGATATAATGATTTCCCCATCGGAAGGCACTCCTATGCCACTCTTTAAAAAAACAACAGATGAAGTTTTCGTTTATAGCGCAACTCTTAAAGGACAAGTTCACCTTCATAAACATAAGGATTGAGAGAATGTAGCAATATTAGTAGAACACATCATTGAAAGTTTGAGGAAAATCAGACAATCCGTTCAAAAGTTATGAATTTTTGAAGTTTTTGTGCAGTACCCGCTGGATGAGAAGACTACTGCAGTGTATGAATAACTTAGATGTCACATGCGTACAACAATATAAGGAAAATATAAAGAGAATTTCACGAAATTCCATCTTTTGAAAAAAGTACACATTCCCCTGACTCGTTACCGACAAATGTTATGGGTAATATTATTCCTCCTGCCTTTAGAAAGAGGCAAGTCAAGTGCTCTTTTATTATGCGAAAAAAGTGAAAATATGTTGAATTTTCTTTTACATTTTCTTTATACTGTTGTACGCATATGACTCACAAGCTGTAGTAGTCTCCTCATCAAGCGGTTCCAACACAAAAATTTAAAAAATTCATAACTTTTGCATCGATTGTCCAATTTTCCTCAAACTTTCACTGATGTGTTTTACTAATATTGTTGCATTTTCTCAATCCTTATGTTTATGAAGGTGAACTTGTCCTTTAAGTTGTGGCTATTCCTGCTGACTTCATAAAAAAAAACCCTGCAGAGATCAAGACATAGTGAAAACTTGTTTGTATCATTACCAAGGGAGACGTGTGAAGCCCTAAGGCTTTATTTGTTCTCTATGTTTATAATCAATTCTTCATAATATCTGCCTACAAAGAGTTTCTCTATTTCTTTTCTTCCCCTTGTAACTCTCTGCTACTCAGAAAATCACGTAAGAATGATCGCGTGTACTGGTGCTTTTGTGATCGTTATCATAAAAGAAACCGAACCGAGGGTGCAGAAGAGAATTTGGAAATCGATGCTTCTAAAAACTCATAAACCACTCGACAAAAAAACCCGATATGAACATGATGAAAGTGAACATGCGTGACTCCTAAGCTCACGTGCGTATATCGTCTTGAGATTTTACTAATACAAAGTATACAACACCTGCCTGCGCCCTTTGAATAAAATGGCAATCGATATGGAATTTGTGATCAGGGAGGAAGAGAAAGAGAAAAAATGGTTTCAAAAGGCATATAGTGAAAGGGAAAAAATGAAGCAGTTTCTTTACTTGACTAATCACGCTTAGGCCTACTTGGTTTCATTGAGATCGTTTAATATTCTATACGCCGGTAGATTTTAAGGAAGTAAGGCCTTGTGTTATGTTTCATTTTGTCACTATTTTATTGAACTTAAAACCATAATCATTATTGAAGCAGGTGCTTTCACTTGAAACACTCGTGGATGACTTTTGTCCAATTTGAGCGAGGCTTCGGAAGAAGAGATAATGATCGATTTATCCGGAACAATACGTAAAGCATTGAGTATAATATATGCCTCTACACGGTGACTATTTTGTGCTTTAAAAATCATATATACTACAAAAATCAACGTAAAATGGCACTTAATGCCACACTTGAGGCAAACTTTGTGCAATAACCAAAAATGGAGTATAAAGACTGTTGCTTCCGTATGTCTTGACAGGTGCCAGGCGTTATGTAAATTCGTGAAAAGATTGAATTGACGTCTTTGTGGTTTAACAATAGAGAGTATTTCATATTGATAGCCCTATTTTGAGACTATAATGTTATGTGCGTGCATGCTTGCGTGTGTGTTTGTGTGTGTGGGGGGGGGGGGGATGGGGGTGAGTGCCTATGTGTTAATAAAGGAGCAAAAGTTTTACTGACCAGCGTGCAGTTACTTCACGAATAGTTAGCCTTGGGAGAAGTTAGGCAGATTGCAAGCGCTCACGATAGAGCGAAGCGCGGAGTACGTAGGACTGCCCAAAGATATTGGACAATCCCGTTCGTATGGCCCATGCCTTCGATTGGTCTCTACTGGATTTTGATTCCGCCTAGATGCAGTCGATAGGTGGAAGAACATTTTAGTTTTGATATGGGTAGTTTAACACTCTTAGTTGTTTTATTCGAGGTCTCACATGCAGGTGCAATTATCAATGATTAACCAACATGAAAGTTTGACATGTACTTTAATTGCAAACAATTACAAACCATGGTAGTTCTAGTTTCATAATTGTTATCTATTAATATATTGTCTTGTGTTGCAGGAAATCTGTTTCGAGCAGGAAACTACAATGTACATTGTACCTACAGAAAAGCTGATATTGGGTAATGAACGATTATGCTGTGATGGCATGGTGATAATACGTTAATAACGTGAATGATGTACTGTCTGTATGTAAATGCCTCCAGAAACAAGAAAGTTGTAGGGCCTATATAAATGCCTCTAGAAAAAAGAGAGTCATTTATTTCGTATTTTATTTACATGATAAAGAGCGACTGACGAATATTAATCACTTTTTTGGATTTCAGTTAAACAGAATATACAGCGAAACAGATGTGGCATAATGTATTATAGTGGCGATTATAAGTCATCGCCACATACTTTTTAAAGAGGATGAAAGACAAAAGAGGTGCAATTTTCACACAAACACATACACACATACACATACACACACACACACACACACACACACACTCTCACACACACACACAAACACACACACACACACGAAGAATACAATGGTCAATGCAACATGTTTACAGATTGTTTAAATGAATAAACGGGTTTTATTTACCTTTAGGAGATTCAAAATTTTATTATTATTACAGTGTACTAGTATATAAAAGAAGGGTTAAAAAAGACACCCTTGTGAAGAAAGTGGACGAGCTAGAAAGAAAAAGGGAGAGAGAAAGAGAGAGAGAGAGAGAGAGAGAAAGGATGAGGGGTGGTACGCTTGAAATAAATATCTTTATATGAGTCGCCCACCATTCATAATGTAGCATGAACATGATGAAGAAATGTGCTACCTTTTGCAACAATAATTTTTGATGAATACTTCCTTGCCGATACCACTAGTTAACGTTTCTGTGTTTTAAACATGAATGATTAAAATCTTCATCTTCACATTCATGTTACAGAGTGAGTGGGTAAAGTTGATAAAATAAGAATGTTGTAGCAATATCGAATCCCCAAATGGATACTTTGATAGGCATTTGAATTAATAAGATACTAGTATGGGCATGATGGGTGTTTTTTTTTTTTCTAGCAACGATTCAGTCGCAGTAAAGTTGCTAGTTTGAATGGAAATGTGATGTTTCAAAGTTAAATGGCTCAAGCACAAATTATACAATTCTATAATTATAATTATGCCGCCATACAGTGTAATAACATACTGATATCCAGTCATTCATGTAATTTGTTACCTGATGTCATTCTGGAAGTACAATTCCATGAATTCCATTTTCAAAATCGAGTTAAACAATAAACAATAAATACAAAGAAAGTGAGAGATAAGATTTACGTTGTTGTGTGATTATTTTCTTTTGGTATACATAATCTTCATAATGATGGCACATTTACTATTTCGAGAGTGGATAAAATGATTCCATATGATCCCGTATGAAGCTTTATAGTTTTCCTTCTTCCTTTTGTTTGTCGCTCCTTTCGTTCTTTCTTTCTTTCTTTCTTTCTTTCTTTCTTTCTTTCTTTCTCTCTCTCTCTCTTAAATAACTTTTAGTCTTTGCAGATCACAGACATGAGTATTTTATTTATTCCCTTAACGCTACGAAATGCGCAGCCGAAAAGGGATGGTATAGTTTTGGTTGAGATGGGGGATTCAGATTTTAACTTTTTGCGAGATGTTTAGATAACTGCCACTTCCTGAGTATGAAATATTAAAGAGCGTAATAAGAAGAATCCAAAGTTTATTTGATAAAAATTGGTTTTGAAATGGCTCAGATATCCAGAATAAAGAGGTCCTAATAAAAGGTGGGTCCCACCTTTTCTCAGCCGGGATCACTTTGATTTACTTTGTTTTTGGATATCTTAGCCAATTCAAAACCGATTATCATCGAATAAACTTTCAATTCCTCTTGTATCTTGAATTGTATGCTCTTTCATATGTCACAAGTGGTAGCTATAGGCCTATACTTATCTCGCCAAAAGTTCAAATCTGAATCCCCCATCTCAACCAAAATCATTCCATCCCTATATAAGAAGCATTTTTATCTTCTGGCAATTGACGATATTCTTTCAACCCATTGGTCAAAATATGACATTTCTGTGAACACCTTTTCGCCAGGAATATTTTTCCTCCTCCTTCGGCTTCCTCCGTCCATACACTGAATACAATTTTAGTCATGATTATATGATGGCAATGGCGATAATGGTAATGGTGATGATGGAATTATCATCATTATTATTATTATCATTATTATTATTATTGTTATTATTATTATTATTATTATTATTATTATTATTATTATCATTATTATTGCTATTGTCATTATCGATCCCTTTATGTTGTTGTCATCATTGTCATTATTAGCATCAACATTATTATCACCTCTTTGGCTACAAATTCCCCGACTGAAACTATGAAATGTGATGGTCGCATGGTCAATGCTATACGATTGTCCATAGACAATCACCCACTGTTGATAGACGGGAATTCAAGTGTAAACATACACGGGCCTACTCAAAGAGATCCGGAGCCATGATACTGGTAGATTAAACCGTCAGGTTCCACCTCCCTGTTCTCATCGAGTAGCTGTACATTTTGTTCTGTTTGTACCAGAACGCGAGTGCTCCGATGTGTCGGTATGTGCCCGAGATGCGCAACTGCTGCTGCACAATATAATGGGTCTAGGGCAATTATACCCCCAGGGGGGTGTTTCATAAAGCTGTTCGTAAAGTTACTAACGACTTACGAGCGACTGGTGATTGGTTCTTGTGCTAAATTAGGGAAATTCTGATAAGTATAGCACATCAGAACTGATCACCAGTCGCTCGTAAGTTGTTCGTAACTTTACGAACAGCTTTATGAAACAGGGCCCTGGGCAATTAATTACCCCGGACCGTTCCCCTGGCCCTAATCCTTATCCTAATCCTAACCCTATTCCTAACCCTAACCCAAACACCTAACCCTAACCCTAATCTTTACTCTAACTTTCATACCACGTATAACCAGTATTTAGCCGAGGGAAGGGGGGGGGGGGGGGGGGGGGGTAATTGCCCTCTGGGGGTACTGAATTGCTCGGATGCGTGTTTTTTTTTAGACGGCACAGATTGGGGACCCTAATCCTAACCCTAAACAGGGAGGTGGCTTCCACCTCCCTGCCCTAAACCTATACCCTAACCCTAACCCAACGTGTTTCCCCTAGGTTTAATACGCGCCATGCCCCAATCTGTGCCGTCTAACAAAAAAAAAAAAAAAAAAAAAAAAAAAAAAAAACGCGCCCGGATACAGTACTAGGCGCAATCACCGAACTAAAACATGTTTTAGTTCGGTGGGCGCTATGGAACGCCATTAAGGAAACAATACAAAATTCATTTCACTCCAGCCAATATTCATTTCACTTTTAACAAATACATTTCACTCACAAACATTGATTTTACTTTTTATAAAAATACATTTCACTTTTCACAATAATACATTTCACTTTTAAATTAAAATTCATTTCACTTTTCACAAAAATACATTTCACTTTTGCATTAAACTTCATCTCACTTTTCACAAAAATACATTTCACTTTTGAATTAAAATTCATTTCACTTTTCACAAAAATACATTTCACTTTTACATAAAGATTCATTTCACTTTTCATAAAAATACATTTCACTTTTAGATACAAATTCATTTCACTCTTCACAAAAATACATTTCACTTTGGCGTACCATATCACTCAGACGAAACCATTTCACTGCGCTAAAACCATTTCACTCTGATAAAACCATTTCACTCTGATACAAAAAAATACGTTCCTCTTTTTTCCCGGCCAAAAGGTGGCGCCAGTCTGAGAGGAGTCACAGTGCCATGGCACTTTGTTAGCGCTGAGCTGAGGTGAGTAGCCGGCCAGCTGGCCGGCTGGCTATGCATGCAGTACCTAGATTTACTGAGTAGCCAGTCAGTCGGCAAGCCCGAAAAAACCCGTCTAGAATATCCAAGTCCTCGCACGCGAGTTGACCCCGCAAGTCATAGAGAGCGCGATTGGAGAATCGTTTTGAAATGCTCATATCTTGGTCACTGAACTACGTTTTCACATGATTTTTCTTTTATTTGATAGGTAAAGGTTAAAACTTGGATGCTATCTTGTTGATTTTTCCAAGAACGACATGAAAGATTATCAACTTCGTGACTAACTAATTGCAGATGTTCCGGAAATAATGGATACAGATATTCTTCTAAAATTCTCCTAAAAGTCTTCTTTTTCATCGTGGCGCACCAACAAAAGTTATATCATGTAAAAGGAAATTTATTCAGCTTTAAGATGATACCTAAAAGTGTAATGTGATGATTTGTAGATGGGTCAGCAGCCAGCTGATATCATAGGGATGTCATTCCTTTTTTTTCTCGGCACGAAATCGCGAAGTACTGTACTGTCCCACATATAGAAATTGACGTGTGTCCTCGATGCCTTTGTACGTGTGTGTCTAACTGTATGAGCGACCCCAGCGTAAATACACGTGGTCAGTTTCGAGCGTCTAGCTGTGATATACTGTACTTGTGTCTGTCATTAGACATTACGTACTAATAGTCTACAGCCTCTTGCTGGGCCTCCCTCTCTCTCTCTCTCTCTCTCCCTCTCTTTTTTGATTATATGTCTTGTTCTTGTTATTCATAATACAATGTATGTTTGTTTTGTTTGCTTTTGTCCACCCTTCTGATTTCGTCAACAGGAAGTGTCTGATTCTCAGTTTCATTCTGCCATCAATCATTCACATCACTCTCTCTCAATTCAAAGCATCCTAAGCATCCACTCAAATACATTATAACCACTACTTATACCGTTCACTCCGCTAAAGTGAACACAGTTACATTATATCGAAATTCCGCTTACATTATCCACTTTTTTTTTACATGCTTGGTTATAACAACATTTTGATATAACAAAAGAAAGCTGTTGATCCCAAGGACTTCACTACATTACTTCACTCTATTACTATAGGCCTACCTAACTAGGCAGAGAAATTTACATACATTATTGCACGTGCCATTCTCATCAATTAATAAAATACCTTTTTTTTTTCATTAATAACAACAGAGAAAGGAGCACAATCCACAAGTTTTTTTTCTTTATAAATGTATATACATCTCCATATATATATATATATATATATATATATATTTATTTATTTATTACATGTAAGTGTTGAAAGAACTACATCGCAGTTAAGTTTCAA
This sequence comes from Diadema antillarum, assembly GCF_040938485.1. Taxonomy (NCBI): domain Eukaryota; kingdom Metazoa; phylum Echinodermata; class Echinoidea; order Diadematoida; family Diadematidae; genus Diadema; species Diadema antillarum. The sequence continues at coordinate 255,154 of NW_027272711.1, forward strand.
GGTATCCACCAATCTTCATGACAATGTATCACACACATAACAACAACAAAAAATAATACCTAAAGTAAGAGCTGCATAAGCAGTCTACGGTTTTATCTACTTTTTAGCAGTATAGTCAAATGCAGTTTTAGATCATTTTATTTTTTTTATTTATAACTCATTTATTTATTCATCCATTTATTAATTATTTTTAATTTATTTTTTGGTGGTGGTATTGGACTCAGTCTCCAGCCAAGTGGCATGTAAGAGACCTGCAAAAGGTACAACTGTCAGCGGTCTTGTGAGTACATGTAGGAACGCGAGTAGGATCAGTCTGTCTTGACTACAACAGTGATGTACAGTGAACATTTCAAAAAAAAAATTCTTCTGGTGAAGCTCAGTAATAAGACAAGAGCAAATGAATGTACCAGGTAGTTTGAACAATTGCAGAGCTACATTGTATGGAGCAGATCTGTACAAATAAAATGCCGGCAAATTTTGACACTGGCAATAAACAAACTATACTGATACCGATGTTGCACAAACATGAAACAGTTGTGAATATGGCTTGAATGTTATGTAAGTGAATAAAATCAAGCAAGAATACCACAAATGTTTTGAGGCAATACTCTGTAAATTACATGCCATCTACACTTTTGGCAAGGTTTCACTCAAATGATACATGTACAGAGATAACTTCATTAATAGTTCAAACTGCATGAATGTTTGAGGGTGTACAAATGCCCTTGAGTACTCTGAAGGCAGGTACACATACGTGTATCTACTATAGTATTCACATCGCAAACGTTTCATACACATGAATAGAGGGTGACAGTAAACTGGCAGCTGCAAGAGCAATTTGAAGGTGTACATGTATACATATGAAGTGTACTTACTGGAAACAAAATGAAACATGTACAAAATATATAAACTTCATCAACAGTCCAAACAGCAGAGAATGTTTTGAAGGTGTACATATGCCCTTAAATACTTTGAAGGCAAGTACAATGTATCTATTGGTCACACTGCCAATGTTTCAAACACATGAACTGGCAGCTGCATCAACAATTCAGAAGTGTACATACTACATATGAAGCAGGGGCGGATCCAGGAATTCCGTAAAGAGGGGACGCGTTTACAAAATTAAAGGGGGGTGCATGCACCCCTCCCCCCATTTTTTTCTTTTAATTTCTTTTGTTTAAACAAAAAATAAAGGGAGGCGTGCGCCAGTTGCGGTCCTAACTGGATCCGCCAATGTATGAAGTACACTTACTGGAAACTAAACAGATAAAAAATTTAAAGGTAGGGGATACCTTTTACAGACCTCCCAAAATGCAGCAAAACATTAAATATGAACCTCAGGGGACTTGTTTAGGTAACTGCTGAGAAATTTTGAAGTCAACAGTTATCTACAATTTGAATAATGCACAAAACTCAACTACTCAGTAGTTCTGTGTGTCAGCCACACTTAAGCCTTTTTGTTGCAGTCTTCTGTATTTTTTTATCTATAAACACAAATCTAAAAGTATAAGAGCTGATGTAATAGCATATAGAGTGTGTGGCAAGAATGTATATATATACAAATGTTTGTAAGTTTTGATGAACTTTCTTCACAAAATATACATGATGGACACACATGCAGTGCATGGGTCTGCAAAGGTAGCCTAGTAATGTACTGGAATTTACGGTGAGCCCCGAAAAGAATTCAATTCAAAATCTAACGATCAATAAAAATGTACTAAATGTTACCTTCCACTTCCAATACTTTATGGGAGTTTCTAAAATGATACTCTCTTCAACATACCACTGTATTTATACAACTCTTCATTTAAGGCATGCAAATGGGATTCCCTACCTTTAAAGTAACTTTAAAACATCAATATTACTGGAAATAGAAGCAGACAGATTAGATTTGGCCTTATAGCATCTTGAAAAACATCTATGTGAAGAAATCTTTCATTCCCAACTTTAGCATTGACTGTATATAATCTTATCTGAAATGTCAAAAGGCAAACTAATCATCCCAACATCTCTGTCAACTGAATACACATGTATCAGTACATGTACACAAGCAGTATCATACACATTTAAAATATCTGTGTGTCACTCTCTTCATGGTTATGACTGAGTGAATGATACAAATGTGTATTCGAACCCCTTACCAGTAACAACACTCGACAACCCTGGGGTAGACTACAGGCCAACATGAAACCCCCCAGGTGTTATAAAAATCTGCTCATCTTACCTTTCACAAGGTCCACAATTTTTCTTTATAGGTATCTAATAAGAGCATGCCCGTTCAATGCGAACATGTTCAAAATTTTGGTTGATTTGGAAGAAGTACTAATGTAATGCATCATCTATCTAACTGTTGTGTCAAAATCTTCATCTTCCTTTTAATATCCCTTCTTGACCGTTCAATTCCTTTTGGTGACATACCTTGTGTATCTTCCTGATCGAACAGAATTCTTATATCTTTGAAACCTCTTCTGAAATGGGTCACAACCAAAATATTAGCAATAAAACATGCATACATGTACTAACTAAACCTCTTATAGTGCTTCAGTGATGATGTACAAATTAAATTCATACCTTCAGCAACAAGACATGCCCCTGTCGAGTAATGGCTGTACGTCCAGATACTACTTCATACTGTACAATGTACTTGCTTCCATAACATTTATCAAGAATATCATGAAGGATAATATTTAGTTTAATCAGGGCTCATAATTCTGCCATCTGTACAAACTCCAAAGTAATTTAAATGCACATAATTTAACATATACAATCTTGCATAGTTCCACACATTGATGTATCTGTAATGGTCGAACTTCACATTTACTACAACAACCGTGCTTTTCAAAGAATATACATGTACATCCTCTTTACTAAAAATGTTACCATAAAGATGAATGAAGTTGATATACAGTAACATACTGTAATATGTTACAATTGTATATCAACTTCATTCTTCCTATTGTATCATATCACATATTTAGCACCTTTCTGAGGTAGGTTATCATGATCACATACTGCTCTAGGTTTTTCAATGAAATGAAAAAGTTGACAGGTGTACTAATCAGTTGTTTCTATTCTTGTGAGGAAGTCACTCAGCGCTTGCAAAACAGCAGTGCTCTCCTTGATAAAAATCTGTCAGAGATTGAATGGTACGTGTGCATCCAAGAAAACAAAATACACTATAGAACTGACAGTGTAGATCTTCTCGTTTATGTCATGCAGATTTTCCTGGAGGCCACAGAGAAGAGAATCACCTTAAATATGCATGTTCCATCGGTGTGATGTCAGGTACTGGGGATACCTACATATACAATGTGACACAAATAGAGAAAATTAATCATAGATGATATTATAAACCATTATTCACAATAACATGTCCGAAAACATTATGTTGGAGTAAACCCCAATTCAAGCAGAGAGAAACTACAGACATGCACTGTACTATGGTAAACATATGAAGAGTCTGTTCGCAAAAACCGATAAGTCCATTTTTGAAGATTTTCAAGTACGGTCTCTGTCATAAAGTACAAAATAACACCTTTTAAATGAGATATTGGTCACTAAATATAAAAGGGCATTTTTGAAGTTATGGTCAAAAGAAGCAAAAATTTTCTTAGTATTCTCTTTATTTTTCCTGACCTTTAATCGCAAATATCTCCATTTGGCAAATATGGACTTATCGGTTTTTGCGAACAAACTCTTCATATTATTCTGAGAATAATTGCATTCATTCAGACATCCTCGTAAACTTTATTGTTACAAATTGTAGATGCGGAATACTAATAATACATCTCTATATTTACTGACAACCTGTATACCAACTTGAAAAATTCAAATAGCCTGGTACTCTATTAGTGTTAACATTGCAGCCGGGTCAACTCTTAAACATGTCATGAAAATTATGTTTACATCAAATACTAGAATCGCTCTTGTGCCTTCTTTCTCCATGCGAAAGAAAAAAACTAATAATAATAATAATATTGAATCTATACTGTTCTTGTTTGTATTAAGTGATGAGTAGGTGCCTAAATCATATAATAATTAACTACTAAGAGATGAAGACTAAGACCCTGTTTATTATAGACAGCATACACATTGTACACTGTACAATTTTTGTGAATAAGTTGTAAATTCAAATTTACAAATTGCCATCGCCACATACAATTGTAGGGCTACCGCCACCGGCCTACACTGACTCACTGTACACTGGACACAAAGCCATCAGAAATACATACACCCTGGGAGACACTCCCCTTGCATCTGTATCAGATCTCCGGTATCTAGGGTTCACTTTTTCATCCAACCTATCCTGGCAAAGTCACATCAACAACATCACATCCCGGGCCAATCGGATGCTAGGACTAGTCAGCAGAAACCTACGAAAGACCTCGCAAAGGATCCGCCAACAAGCATACTTCTCCCTAGTGAGACCACACCTAGAATACTGCAGCTCAGTCTGGAACCCACATACAAACAAACACATTTCCCAAATAGAAGCCATCCAAAGGCGAGCAGCACGATTCACCCTCCAGAGGTATTACCGTCCAGACAGTGTCTCTGCCATGATTGAACAACTTAAATGGGAAAGTCTGGAGAGGAGAAGAAATGCTGCTAGCCTCTTCCTCATGTACAAGATTCAGCACAACATGGCAGCCATCAATGCACAGCACTACACATCACCCATGATTGTTAGCAACACACGACAGTACCATCCAAACAAGTTGCTGGCAATTCCTACCCGAACCCAACTCTATCGGAACTCATTTTTTCCACGTACAGTAACTGCTTGGAATGGGCTTCCTAAAAACGCCCTTGAAGCCACTTCATTGGAGGCCTTTAATAGGGGGGAGCTCTTCCACTCAGCATCTAGACTCGCACCATATATTTTTAATGCACCAACAAGCATGCACTGCAAATGAGCACCTAAGTTCAACTCCTTAGCACTACATCCTGACTTATGGATCCTGCTGAGTATCTTCGTAGAAGTAGAAGTCTGAAGTGTACACAACACACGATATCACGAAGTTCCAATTGAGCGAATGAACAACGCTAATTTCAATATATGGGACTGACCCTGCACCTCCGCAGAGATCGTTAACGGTGCATTTACGGTCCGAAAAAGTCCCCTTCCGCACTAGATGCGATCACGTGACCTTCCGGAGGACTAGAATACATTATTTGGCCTCTAAGAATGCAATCTTCAGGCCTAATTTTTAACAAGTTATGCTTCTAGGGCACCGTCGATCTTGGTATCTGCGTAAAGCACGAAGTATTGCCGACCTGATGAACAAAAAGTCACATCAATCCCCTTTTTAGATGGGTCAGCAGCCAGCTATAAACACGGGAATGTTTTGAAAGAGGAAAAATACTATGTCAACTTCGAGATACTATTTAAACGGCAAAAAAATACTCATTTTGAACCGGAAAAAATAGCATGTCGATCACAAGAAGTCAGACATCAAACTTACCCCACAACATCGCTGTTGAAAAGCGTTGTAAAACATACGTTAATCATTCAGCAAGTCAGGCGTAGATTCAATTCTCGATGTAGTATGCATGTAACGGCACGAGCGTGCATGTGAGTGAGGCCGAGACGAGGACCGTCGACTGCTAGCTCGCCTCGCGTCACTTCCGTAGCGCGCTAAATCTAGGTACTGCATAGCCAGCCGGCCAGCTGGCCGGCCACTCACCTCAGCTCAGTGCTAAGTGCCATGGCACTGTGACTCCTCTCAGACTGGCGCCACCTTTTGGCCGAGAAAAAAGAGGAACGTATTTTTTTTTTATCGGAGTGAAATGGATTTATCAGAGTGAAATGGTTTTAGCGCAGTGAAATGGTTTCGTCTGAGTGATATGGTACGCCAAAGTGAAATGTATTTTTGTGAAGAGTGAAATGAATTTGTATTTAAAAGTGAAATGTATTTTTGTGAAAAGTGAAATGAATCTTTATGTAAAAGTGAAATGTATTTTTGTGAAAAGTGAAATGAATCTTTATGTAAAAGTGAAATGTATTATTGTGAAAAGTGAAATGAATTTTAATTCAAAAGTGAAATGTATTTTTGTGAAAAGTGAGATGAAGTTTAATTTAAAAGTGAAATGTATTATTGTGAAAAGTGAAATGTATTTTTATAAAAAGTAAAATCAATGTTTGTGAGTGAAATGTATTTGTTAAAAGTGAAATGAATATTGGCTGGAGTGAAATGAATTTTGTATTGTTTCCTTAATGGCGTTCCATAGGGCGCAATACCTTTGATGACGGTGGAGCAGGGAGCGGAGCTTTTCTTGAGTACTACTACTGTAGGCCTACTGACTGTCGTAGGTAGTGGCCCACCACACCAGTCCTGGCGGATACTACTAGTACTACAAGTATATAGCAGTAAGTGAAATACTAGTTATAGTTCGTGTAATGTAGCCAAGATTGCCGTAATAGTATCGTCTGGTTCCTCTCTATTCAAACTTGTGAAAATAAAGTCGAGCATTTAACCGAGATGCGTGTGCGTGGTCCCACCTGTAGCTTTATGTGTTGGACGTTACGGTTGCTCCGGTACTATATTCCATGCATTCAGTAATTTAATAGTTAATAGACCTCTACTATTCAGAAATGCAAGAATGCAGCTGTAGCGTAGAAAGCGCATAATCATTTAGATCATGCAAGTATGGTCGACGGTGAAGCTGGCCTTTATATAGGTTTACTTTTATATTCTCATAAGTGAATTATTATATAAAGTCATATTAATGGTCAAGCTAGCATGGGTATACATACTAGTTAATACGGTATTCTAATAACTATAGTAGCTAGCCTTTATAAAGGTTTAACACTTTCATGTTCTCATTTGATAAAAAGATTAAAGTAATGAAATCATGAAATGAATAGACTGCAGAGTTGACTCTCTGAAGGCACCTGACTGTCCTGACATTACAATTTAATATAATTTCAGACTTAGAAATAAGTTTTATAATGATATTCAATGGATGTTGTATACCGGTACATTTCTACCATTACAGGTACCGTCCTGTTACAAAGTATGGTATCTCAATGCATTCAAGTTATTTGTATCCCTTTTCTTGCTCAGGTGGAGAAAAAACACTGCTGTACTACAGATATGACCAATGATGTTTGGCATTATTGGGAAAGCTCCTTCAGCATTTGGACCGATTAAAAATGGGCATTGGAATTACAGTGAGCTCCATTCAGCATTCCGTTGCCTTCACTCAGTCAGTGCCAAACAAACTCTGATCAGGAAGCCGCCTTACCTTAGTGAGCCTCAAGAGAAGAAACTTCTGACTTGGTGTCAGCACCAGGTGCGTGACATGATGAGTGAATCCAGTGGGCCATCTTCATCGTTGTCTCCATGGCAACAAGGATTTTACCGATACTTTCTCCCAATGCAGACCCGTGTTGTGGACACTGACTGGTTTGGTCACATCAACAATGCTGTGTATTACTCTTATTTTGACACCATCATCAACCATTACATCTTCAGGCGATGCAAACTTGGCGCTCCCAATCAAGAAAGTCAGTCTCCCAACATCCTTGGGTTTATGGTCAGTACAAAGTGTACCTACAAACAACCTCTAAACTATCCAGAGGCTATTCTAGCAGGCTTGGCAGTCACCAAGATGGGTAACTCCAGTGTGACGTACACGGTAGGTGTGTTCGCTGAGAATACGGGGCAGGGAGAGATGACTGCTGAACCTGACAAGGAGCCATCAATACGTGGTAATATAATGGAATCCAGTGAGGTGGCTCACTTTGGAAGCCACCAAGACATAGCGAGTGCTGTCGGTCAGTGCGTCCATGTCTTCGTTGACCTCAAGGGAGACCAGCGTCCAGTAAGCATCCCACATGCAGCAAGACACCACTTTCAGAAGATACTAGTTCCTTTTGATTCAGATATAAGTAAATTGTAACATACTCTGTTGCTGGGCAACAGTAAAGTAGAGAAGAGATGTATCCTTTTTCATTGTAATTCCATGCTGCATTCATACAAGACTAATTGCTATGAATTAAGACTACTTACATGTAGTTGTTTTCAGTTTGCATGCTGCCACTCAGAAAATGCTATCTTATACAGTGGAATTATAATAAAAATTTAATTCCTTTCCAGCCAAATAACATTTTCTTGAACATTGTTAGTAGATATCAGCAACCATTTCCTCTTTTTCCAAGTTTTATCTTTAATACAATAGTGCATTTACCAGACTGCAAATTGCTCAAAGATAGACGGCATGGAGAAGGTAGTAAGTGAAGAAGTGTGAGAATAATTGATCAATTAGAAAGTAACAGTAATGCAGTAACTGACAGAAACTGAATTACACTGTAGAGTTTATTAAAAAAAAGTCAGGAGAAAATAAAAGCTTTATACATGACAATTTCCTTTAATAAACTACACAGTGTATTGATAGAAGTGAGATCAATAAACAGTAGGCTAAGACTGGATAGAGAAAATGTTCCATAAGGAGATGAAAAAAAAAAAGAGCAATAATGTGTCCAATAACAGTGATGCAGCAGAGGGGAGAACAACGTCATATCATGAGTCCGGCCTGCTTTTCACTGGAGTGTAATCACTTCGTTTCTGTATCTCATTGAAAATCAGCTTACTAAAATCTGTCATTTAGCATTATCTTTCTATGTTACTTAGTGGTGTTGTTTTTGCCTTGCTCCTGATGGCTGTCGCAGGCATTATGTTTCTTTTTTGGCTGTCTGCTGGTCCATCCCACACAGATGTTCAGTAGAGTGATTTGATAAGAACCGTCTGGTTAACTTCCTTTGTACTTGGCTTAAGTATCTTTATCTATTATTGCTATTTTTTGTTGTTGATAAGGTGAAGATGCACTGGTTAGATGTTGGGCAAAATCTTTCAAGGATAAAGGTAAGAAGTCACTCAACTCGGGCTAAAAATTGTTTTTTCAGCTGCTCCTTTAATGACAAATCCACTGCTTAGTTTGATATTAAGGAGGGTAGAAATTATAGTCGACAATTATTTACATTATGACAGCTTTGAAAGGTTATAAGGTCGAGGTCAAATGTTGCTCCACTTATGCCTAACAACATAACCTCTAGCCATTTCCTCAACAGGAAATATCCAGTGGTACACATAGTATGATTTGGCATGAGTTATTACATTTTAACCCTAACTAGGCCGGGCTATTTAGGTAGATCATAGAGCCGGGGGGGGCCTCCCAGGCCCCCCCCCCCCCCTCCAGATCTCGGCCGTCGACCGCGCGATCACGACAAAAATTTGCACACACATTGCCTATGACGTAATCTAAAGTACCACGAAGTTAAATCTAAAAAAAATTATCATTTTTGCTTAATTATGCTAATTTATGCATAATGATGCATGAAATCAGACAAATTGGTATAAATCACTAAATAAAGCTCGAAATGGGCACATTTTTTGTGTAAATATTCTTTTTAGTGTCCTGAGCAAATACATGAGAAAAAAATTGTGCCATCTGAAAAAATTTCTTATGTATTTTATTGTTTTTTGAATTTCTTATGTTTTTCTTTGTTTTTTCGACTTTGTTTTTTCTTGTCCGCGACATTGTTCCAAACAAGAAAATATGTTATTGATTGATTTTTATCAAAAAAAAACCCCAAAATAATCATGCTTTCGTGAAATTTGCCTGTAAGCACAGTTTGCATTGAAATTGTACACAAATTCACGTTTTTGAGCAATTTTTGGTCTGAATCGCGCGCCCGGGCATCGCAAATTTGATGTCAAAAGATGCGGGAGACTCGAAAGAAAAAAGTCATGAAACGTCGCGGCGTTAGCTTTTCGTGTTAGCGATACATCGCGCGAAACGTCGAGGGGGGGGGGGGCCTCGTTGTATATGGTTGGCACTCGAACACAAATAGTACAGTGGAAGAAGTAGATAGATATATAATTTTGTGATGTATGAATATGTATGTGTGTGTGTGTGTGTGTGTTTTACCCGTCCGTGGGTCAGGGTGGGACTAAAAGAAGTATGTCGTGTGTGCAGAGAGTCAAGTTCAGGCGGTATAAATGAAATGCTGATCTTTTTACCTCGTCGATCGAGCTGGTACTTTATTCTTCACAGACGGAAGTCAATTTTACAATGCACCTTTACATGTATTACAATAATCGTGGACAACCACTTCTTCTTGCACACATACTATCGATATCAATGTCATCAAAATACACTGTATTAGTATAATATCGAATGCGGATACAAGATAATGCTTTATTCACTATTGTTACAAATTTGTAATATATCATGTACAAGTGATGTAGTTATTGCTTTTCTTATTGGATGATTTCTTATTTGATATTCATTTATGACCACATACTTAAGGTAACAACGTTATATCTTATATCGATAACACGTACTCAATTAGCCACGATTTGTTCTTAAACACAAATGATTTATCATGTGTACATGTAATGAAGATATGAAAAATGAAATATCATTTTTTATAGATTATCCTACATGCGAGTAAGACTCAATCTGAATAATAACAGATAGCTACGCTGACTTCAAAAACTAACAAAATGCTACAATTACCTGATAACTGTCTTACAAAGAGAGAGAGAGGGTGGGGGTAAGGGAGAGAGAAATAGAAAAAAAATGTTAAAGAAGGGACCTACATAAATTATGGAGTGACAAAAATGACAATGTACGAGAATAAGAGAATAAGAAAACCGAAACAACCATGGTCAAGAATTATTAAGTATACAATTATCTGAACAGAAGCATACGGAATGTCGGCATTTTTTGTCCTCGATCACGTGACTTCCGCTATCGAAACGAAATACATTTCATCAGCAGTATCTATTTACGCAACAGAACGTGATTATAATAAGACCGTAATAATTGTCACTCATTTGCGACAGCTAAATAGACACTCACTTATCGTCATCACATTTTTCACGAATAAGTGCCTCTTATAAAAAAAAAATCAAAAGATACACCCGAAAAACAATTGTATAGGCCTACATTTTTTAACTGTTTACAATAATAACAATATTTATTTTCTATTTTGACATTCATGGATGCCTATAAAACATAGACCAATGCAAAGAGCCAGGTCGTATACCCAATGTTAACACTTCCTAGTTGGTTAAAGCGGTCTTTCTCTCACCACCTCTTATTGGATAGACATGTACTTATTATTTTCAAAGTGATACATTGGTAAGCTTCCCCACGCAGGGTAACAGTTCAAGGAGTTCATGTTCAAACAAAGAATGAAACTTGCCTAGACCAGCTGATCAGAATGGCCCTCCAATTATAACTTGGGGAAGCATTAATTCATTTTTTTTAACGCATTGAATGCATTGACAAACCTTTTTTTTTCTAATCATTACCGCCAAATGTTAGGATTTACTGAACATTTTTATTGCTGCCAGGTGGATGAGCAGGCAAGCACCATTTATAAGGACTAAGTGAATATAATCACATCACAGATGTTTAAGATAAAGATGCTTTTCAGGATGAACCCCTGGAAGGAATGAGAACGATGATGGCGCTACACACTTCTGCGCCACGGCCAAGATGTAGTAAATCATGAATAGTTGTAACAGTACAGTTTTGGTTCGCGCTGTATCACTATACCCTGAGCGATGAATACAGCATAAATAGCAGTTCAACTATGAAATGACAGAATATCGTAGATCATCGTATATTGATCAGTGTCCCCTCCTCACAGTAAACACATTTATGTTACCAGAGTATTTTTTTTCTTTTCGATTCTTTCAGCTATTTAGTGCGAGGGCATGTGTCTCTGTTTGTGTGGTGTTTGTTAGCTTACTTACTACCTCATTAATTCATTGTTTCGAGATATTTTGACAGGAAAAACAAGATCAGCAAGAAAATTCTGCTTCAAAAATCAAAAGAAACTGATCATGATTAAAAGAGTAGCGTTCAACTGGAATCGGTGAGTATAATTTTGAAATAAGGTTAAAATTTCAAGAGAGCAATGCAAATTACGTAGTATACAAACTTACCTAAAATATTTTCTTAATCATGGCATATTATGTACGTTATTGACCGTCATTACAAGATCAAACTCCAAAACTCTTCTGGCGACTTACAGCTGATTATTTGTGAAATGAAAAAAAAACCCAAATAAACAAACAAACAAACAAACAAACAAAGCCGAGAATGTTAGATTTCCTAATCACTATTCACGCCGCAAGGCTTCACATGCACAGGAGCCGCGGAATCAACGGTGTGTGTGTGTGGGGGGGGGGGGGGGAGGGGGGGGGGCTGTAGCAAATAGCACTCATAACATTTACCTATCACTTGGGACTCTTGTGGAGAAGACTTATAAAGATTATTTAAATACGAGGGTTCCTCCCCCTCGGGGGTTATACATGATAAATAGGGAGAACATTCCATATATCAAATTCATTATGTCGCTAAGGATTTGTGAGCCAACAAAACCCTTGGGTTACTTAGGTTTGAATGCTATTGCAGGTACGGGCTGGATATGAATGAGTATGATTTTATATTGTGATCAATATAGTACATGTGACTTATCAGTAATAGCATAAAAACGTATTGTAGAACGGCCAATATGTCAGATCAACAGATCGGTTTTTTTTTGTATCAATGCATGGCCGGCGGAACCGTGGGGGCTGTGGGGGCTTGGGCCCCCACACTTTTTTTTTCTTTTTTGTTTGTTTGTTTGTTTGTTTTTTTGCTTGTTAGCTCATGAAACCCGGAAGTGGGCCCCCACACTTTTGAAAACGCTCCGCCGGCCCTGTAATGGATTCCATATCATCAAATCGTAGACACAATATATCTGAATCACCGATATAAATGCAAATCTTATACAAGTGCCAAGTTTGTCAGCACTTGGAACCTATCTCTGAAGGCTTATATCACTTGAGGGTGAAAACTGGTATAACGTCATTGATCCGGTGCCTGTTGTAAGAAAGGTTTTACGATACTATATGGTACTCTTGAAACATTATTTCTCGAGTCACGCATGTGTGCCTTCCATGTACCTTTGAATGGTGATCGTGAAGGTGATGTTGATTGTGATGGGGTAGGTATACATAAGGAAATCTACACATTCTTGAAACCGTTTCCTTTTGCTTTGTTTTGTTGTTGTTTTCTATGTTTAGTGCCTATATTGTCATGAATGTACATAATATGATGTATTGTATGGTTGCGAAATGCGTGAATTGCAGATTGACCAGATCAGTGGAGAAATTTCTAATTGTGAAGCTGCTATTACATGCATGTGAAAGGAAATCACTCACCTAATCAAGATTATTCTAGGAAATGCCTACGTATTTGGCTAAGTGATGAAATTTATACACTGCACAGAACATGTTTACTATACCCAATATTTTGTGGCCCAGTACATGTGTAGCTATTTTTAGGTATGATGTTATGCGCATAACTAGACAGGGTGTCAGGGTATCTGGAAGGATCTTGAACTCACAAGTAGTAGCCCCAGGTTGGAGAGAATTACAGAACCGTCAGGAAAGGGTGAAGGGACCTATACAAACCGCAGAAATTTTGAAGTAAGCAGAGTATACCCAACATCTCTGCTTTGAGAGTTACGTCACTTCTTGCTCTGAAGCGACTTGTTATAATCAGTCCTGTGCTATAGTATACCTGCTGACCTGCTATACTTTATATTTGAGGAGTTAGGAGTTTGGAGGACATATTGCCTGCGGAGAATTGATATGCCGACTTTAGCGACCGACTCCATTCTCATGTCTATGGACATTGCTACATTGAAGCAGTGACGGGCTGGAGTCCTAGCTGGATACTGTTGGATTATCATTTTATTCATTGACTGGACGCGGTCGTCTGGATTCTGCACATATCGCTGGGGATTCATACTTCGGATTACAGTAACCTGTGCCCTTTGATTTACGTTTGAGGAATCATTCATCGGTGCGTCAGGGATCATTCATCTGTTCATCGAACACCATTTTTGGACAATTTCAGGGATTATATGGAACTTGTGATTACTACATTATAATACATTATAACAACGTGTGATTGTATCAATTGTATCAATAATCTTTATTACATTGTAGTTCCACACGGATTGATCAGTGGCTGTACCGGAAATATCATTGTTAAAAACCACCCGAACCCGAACCCGAATATTTGCTCTTTCATGTTATTATCATCAGTGTGATTTTGGTCTTAACAAGGGGTTGGTAAAGTTAGCTAAGGGACGTCCTACATTCGTGGGTTCTGTAATTCTGGATCCTATAGTGTGTGACGAAAGTGTATTTATTTATTTTTTTTGATCCATTGTGCGTATATCCAAATCATCATAAGTCACATCTAAAGCAGATTTACACATTAACTCTTTGTAACTCAAACTCTTCATAAAATACTTATTTACTAAATTCATTGTCAATCATATGCTAATTTTATATCAGTTATGGCAACAACAACGACAAAGTACTGGGAACATTTGATTCTAAGTCCACAGCTCTGTTTTCCTTCAAATCTTTCACAACTGCCTATAAGTTTGTCATGATTCGTAGTCTGCAGATCTTTTTATCGTTCACGGACGACTGTGGCTTCATGTTTTCTTGTCAACTTCACCTGTCCTTTGCCTGTGGAAAGATGTCGGTTTTACGATAATTATGAAACGTCGTTACGGGAATCACGCGTATGCGCCTTAGATCTTCATTTGAATTTGCAAACGATAAACCCCGATTCTTTATTGCCTCGTCGACACGGTCTTGTGGGATCATTGGCAAATGAGTCTTGTAGGCTTCAAGGAGTTCATCACGTGACTTAGCTTCATGATGCTCGATTTTCCCATCCCTTTTCTCCAGGAAAAATTTCTTGTCGCAGAAGTATGCTGCTCTCCCCTCAACGTACGCCATCGCGTACATCCGAATGGTTCCCGCTATACTCTGCATCCTCCGTGATCGAACTACGGCGTGGTACATGAACGCCATTATCTCGGAAAAAAAAATCTGGCTCTCGCTCTTCATTTGGGTTGAGGCTAGAGCGCCACCACCACCCATCGATCAAATCTTTATCTTGTACAACGTATCTATCCCGGTTGTGTTCTACAGGCAGGTGTAAACGCCAAATCATCCCGTCCTTGGTACGGACAAACTTGTATGTGGACAGGGATTCCTGATAGACAGGACTTTCTGAGATAAAATCAAGGGGAATTGGAGTAAAAGTCGGATCAGATGCACCGACGTCCACAAAGTGCCTTTGACCTTTGACCTCGACATTTCTCACTATGGTAGCAATGTGTCCACCTTCAAGGCGATGGGAGATTCCTGAGACTACACTCTTAGAAAAAAAGGTTCTTTTGAGCACCATTAAATGGTTCTCAGCACTGTCACAATAGCGACACCCTTTTAGGTGCTCGTGAGAACCTTTTCTAAATGGTGCTTGTCGGCACCTTTTGCAAAAGGTGCCCATTAGAACCTTTTTCCCGATGAAATGGTGCTCATGAGTACCATTTAAAAGGTGCCCATGGGCACCTTTTTGACTAAAGATGGGCACCTTTTTGACTCTTTTCAAAAGGTGCTCATGGGAACCATTTCACTGGAAAAGGTTCTAATGGGCACCAATGTTAAAAGGTGCTGACAGGCACCATTTAAAAAAGGTTCTCACAGGCTCCAAAAAGGTGTCGCTATTGTGACAGTGCTGAGAACCATTTAATGGTGCTCAAAAGAACCTTTTTTTTTTTCTTAGAATGTAGTATGTGAATTGATGTCTGTGTATTTTTGGTGTGTTTCACATGCAGTGCTGGTAAGGTGCTTCACTGGCACCATTCTTAAAGGTACATTACCTATCTGCATTGAAAATGTGCATCACAAACTCATTTGAAATGAAATGAATTCATCTGAATTTCATCTCATCAGTCAAACATACGTTCAAAACATGTATATTAGCAATACATCAGCATATCATACATAATCATTGACACTGGAAAAAAAAAAGAGCAAGGATAACACACCCATGCACACAAAGTTTCACAAGCATGAATACATGTACATGACATTCACCAATATTTTTTCATGAAACATTACTCAATAACTGAAAACTATAGAAATTTGGTCTTTCACAAATTCGCAGAAATGTATTTATTCACCTTCACTTTTACAATCTAAAGGTGAGGTTTGTATTTGTCATGTTATAATCTGTCAAATATTCTTAACAAACTATTTTCATTTGTTCACTAATTTTTTTCCACAATATTTGTCATTTGTGTACCGAGCAGTTCTTGAAACACCATCACACATCTCTGTACAGATGATATGAAATAGCAAGAGGTGCATCAGGCTTTTGAAATACATAACAAAATTTCTAATTCTCTGTGAAATAATTCCTGCATGGATGAGATACAATAATTGTGTAAGTCTTAAGATAGGCAGAAGTCAAGTACATTACCTGCTTAAGTAGTATGAGGAACTTTTCCACATATTTACTAGTTTGTTCGGTGTTGGTTTTTTTTTTTTCTTTTAGCGCATATTTGTCCTAAAAGCAACTACAAAGGGCAGGAAAACAATTCCATTAAACAGGACCTTTGGTATTGTCACAGAAAACATACATTATATTGCTGGTATGATACTTGGGATAGGATAAGCTTTACACTTCTTCACTTCACTTCACTTCACTTCACATTCATAACGTCGAGTACTTGAATTAACTTATCTTTGTTTGTATACGAGTGACCTTTTTGTTGTTGTTGTTGTTCTGCAATTTGAAAGCACCATAGACACATCTATCCAACTGCAAATACAAGAAGAGTATCAATTCAGGTTAATCATGACTTCTAACAATTTACAGCATGTCCTACGGAAACACACACAAAAAAAAGAAGAAGAAAAGAACACATTGTTTTATAATGAGAAGGATAATAAGAATCCCAAGGGGAAAAGAGCTAGGATACCACACCCACACAGTTTCACAAGCATGAATGAACAAAATTCCTCAACCATGATCTAAAATATATAACATTGGGAATTGATAAAAATTTGAAGAGTTTGATAGCAAAAACCGATGTCCATTTTTGAAGATTTTGAAGTACGGTCTCTGTCATAAAGTACAAAATAATACCTTTTAAATTATATATTGGTTACTACATATAAAGGTACATTTTTGAAGTTATGGTCAAAAGAAGCAAACATTTTCTTATTGTTCTCTTTATCTTTCTTGACCTTTAATCGCAAATATTTCCATTTGGCAAATATGGACTCATCGGTTTTTGCGAACAAACCCTTCATTTACACTTTTTTTTTTTTTTAAGCAGAGCAACAAATTCATTAGAGTAAACTATATACAATGCAGGTCTAAAGCTGAGGTTTGAATTTGCTGTCCTATAACCTGCCTATGACAATAATATGTTGTTAGCATTTGTCATTTTGTTCACCAAATTTGCCAACAGTCTTTTAAACACCACCACCACGTACATGTACATTTTGTATTTCTGCAAAAGCAATATAAACTGGTGACAAGAGGTGCATCAGTGCTTTGAAATAAATTACATAATCTTCAATTCTCTACACAATACGTAATTCCTGCGTGGGTATAAATGCAATAAGTTTTACCAGTCTAGGTGCAAACTTTAAAAGTGTGCAGAAATCAACCACACAATGACTGGAGAAGTATAAAGATCATTTTCCATTTGTGCTTTTAAAGTTTAGAACTATG
The DNA here is from genome assembly GCF_040938485.1 of Diadema antillarum. Classification (NCBI taxonomy): domain Eukaryota; kingdom Metazoa; phylum Echinodermata; class Echinoidea; order Diadematoida; family Diadematidae; genus Diadema; species Diadema antillarum. Next base: position 272,776 of record NW_027272711.1, read on the forward strand.
AATGACTCCACTTCTCAGATTGGCATCTGGTCTGATCTCATTACGTCTACCCCCCCCCCCCCCCCAATACAGTTGATTCAAAGCTGTTAAATGCAAATTATAGTGAAACATTATCACTGGTACATTGTAAGTTGCAAATACTGTATTGGGATCATAACAAAACATATGTGACCCTCCATCACACAAACCAACAAAAAGTCGCCTGACATGAATATTTGGTTGACGGCATATTCTGAAAGAGCAGCTATAAAATACACTATAAGTCAATGCAAACGGACTTACCTCCCCTATCTACATAATTTCTCAAAGGTTTTCTCTGGCAGCATCAGTGTTTTTTCTTTGACTCAGCTCATTCTTGGCTAGCGTAGGTTTCTGGTCGATGCTGTCAACGGGCTATCGGGCTAAAATTGTCATTCTGATCGATGTATTCTTTTGGTCACCCAGCTCATTCTTGACTAGCCCATCGGTTCTGTTTGATGCTGTCAACGGGCTATCACAGGCTGTCATTCTGATCGATGTATCGTCTTAGCCACACAGCTCATTCTCGACTAGCCCACACTAGGGTTCTGGCTGATGCTGCAAATGGGCTATCCCGGGCTCTTATTCTGATCGATGAATTCTTGTGGCCGCCCAGCTCATTCTTGGCTAGTGTTAAGCCTACGGTTCTGGCCGATGTTGTCAACGGTCTGCCACGGGCTGTCTCTCTGATCAATGTAGAGTCTACCTTTTTCCCTAACCGCACCAGCGACCCAAACACGTACGTACTGCTTCATCGTCCCGGCCAGAGTTACTTGTTCCCTGGTTTCTGTGCATGTTGGTGTGTCCACTTCCCTGATATATGAATTGAAAGATACAATAGATCTACACCGCGTTAATAAAACAATGTCATTGCTATAATTCGATAAACAGAACACAGCATTACATGACGTGACTCCTCACTTAGAACAAGCCTGAAAACATACTGAAGAGATTTTGACCTAACAGTTAGGCCTACTGCCCACTGGGCTGTAGACAGACCTCTATTGGCTCTAACGTTAACACAGACCTCTATTGGCTCTAACGTTTACACTGACAGTTATAACTTAAAGATAGAACAAATTTCCTCATTGCATGTAGACGGTATAGACCTTACCCCGGGGCGCTCCTTGTACACAGTTATCTTTGCGTTCGGCGTTTGGGCTATGTTTCGGAGTTAGTAGACTCTATTTTTAATAGGCATATAGAAATGTCTAAACGTTACATGCATACCTACCTAAGTAAAATAGCCCTGCCCAGTCGCTGTAAAAACGTACAGCCATGCTCCGGCCCCCCACGGCGTCTGTTCGGGCTAGCCCATGAGCCATTGCTATGCCAAATTTCTAATTGTAAAGTGTCAGGCCTAACATGTTATTGTTAAATCTGGATCTACTGTACCTGGTTAACATTACACAAGATAGCAGCTTCGATCAAATTAGATCTAACATTAGGATCTAGCTAACCGTTAAAGGTTAATCACTGACTGAAAACGAAAACTGAGTGATGAATCTAACAGTCACTAACACGTAACATTCTAACTTGATTTTGTACCAACGAATGTCATCTAAAAATGAGATAAAACCACATTAACACTAAAAATCTTACCTCTTCTCCTAAATTCTGATGACTGCCGTGGCGAAAATGGAATTGACAGTGACACGTTTCCAGTCCACTTTGTCAAAATTAATGTCTAACGTTACCAGGTGCCGTTCGTTATGGGTGTTGATGTGTAGTAAGTGTCGACGCACTGCTGCTGCATGCATATATAGGTATTGCATTGGCACTCTGCCGCTATCTAATGTGGTGGTAGGTTCTAGGTTTGCATAGGCGCAGCGCAGGCAGCACAGGGCTACATATAGCGGCGGCACGCGGTTACATAGTCCTACAGTGCAGTACTAGTATGTGTACGTTTACGCGTACGCATATCTGATCGAGCGCTAAAATTGGATGGTGGCAGCTGTCAGTTGGCACGCAGCCAAGAGAAGTCACTAGTCTACGATAAAAACAATATGTACTTTTTATTATCACAGCAGTAGAAACACATACAATATTTTTGTACCAATACCATAGTTTTGGTGATTCTTACATCTGGCATTCGAATATATAGCAAGGGGAAAAATGAAAGTGGACCTAAAGATATTGTTTGACCTGCAGGAGTACCACAAATAACACTCGGGGACTGGGTCCCATACTAGCAAATGGTGACGAACGGAACCATTTCGATTGGGAACCATTTATAGGTGCTCATCGGAACCATTTTGCGAGAACCATCTGATGAGAACCATTTCGGAGCCGACGAGAACCATTTGAGAACCTTTTTTTCTTAGAGTGTAGCATGACGTCATAATCAAGGGCTGCCAGTAAGCTGAATGTTTGAAAGAAAAATAATTGTGCTACTATTTGCCCGAAAGGTATTTCTATAACGGTGTATAAAAGACCTATTTTTCACGTGAAGCGTCAGCAGTTTATTTCCACATTTAAAGGAAAAAAAACCTGAAAACCAAGACAATCTTTCATAGATACATCACTTTTGTCATAACAAGGGCTTTAAGGGGAATGGAGTTAAGAGGATAGAAATACCTGGCATATGAATATCAGTTAACACACGTAACATTACACTTCTAACAATCCTGTATCCATGATAATAGTGATAACTGTGATTATGTACTGTGAAAAACAGTGATAACAAAGAAGTAAAAAAATATGGATATATACAGATATATAGATATAAATGTAATTATACGGAGAATTGCGCCAAATTTCATGTTTTCTGAAGAGTGAAATCCCTCGACTTGTTGCTGACATTATGTGTAAGGTATAAATGTTGTCCCCCCTCCTTTCTGAAAGAGGTAAGTCTTAGTATCACGCAATATCATTCTAATGACCAATAATAAATGATCAATGTACCAACCTGTACATGAAGAAGTTCAGATCGTAACAGATTCCACCCAGTCCGGAAAACATATTCTCCTTCATGCTTTCGAACTTTGGAAAGTTTTTCATGTCGGGTTTTGGAGCCAGCATACCCGTAGTAATGTTCTGATAGGGTATTCGGTAATGCGTCTGGCGGACGATTTCTTGGAGAAGGTTGAGCCGATTTCGTCGGACTTTCGAAAGCGAGGATTCAATGCCAAGTACATGATAGAGGAAGTTGAAAGCTTCGTGAGGCGAGAGCTGTAGGGGGCCGACGGTTAGTGGCTTTGGAGTTTCGTAAGTTGACATGCATGCTCCACATTGCAAGGGAACTCTTCGAGATCGAGTAGAGAGCCCCGAATTGTTGGGGAAATGTACTCTGTGCAAGAGCATCCAAGTGGGTACTTCGCCATTGAACACGCGTTTCAGCAGAGGTGAACGCATTCCTTCGAGCCAAGCCATCTTTCTCCAATGCTCAGGTTAACTAAGTGTATTCTTCTTTGGATTTCAATCCTGTTAATATCAGTTAGAGGATGACTTAACACGTTTACTAATGCTGGGACACCGAACCCGACAGCTGACATCTCCTCATCGGTCCACAAACCCTTCGCGCTGCCCCTTTAATTTAAAGTGTTTTTTTCCTATGTTCTTGCTTTTCTTGCCTTTGCTGTTATATTTGTTAGATTTAAAATTTCTTGCAACTGGATTTGTTTTTTCAGCCTTCAGTAAACCTTTTCACTAATGATATTCATCATCGGTATTCTACACGGAAAGTAAGCATAAACAATCATTGTATTATAGGAGACACCCATGAGCACGAATAGCTGCATTCCAATAGTATAATCCTGAATTTCGGCAGTCCTCGTTTCATTTCGGTATGCTGTATTTCTATTCTTGTGGAGCTTTGGTTGGTATGATTCAGATAAGAAGAAAAAAAAAATCATTCATGTGCAGTCATCTAAAAGGTGTTCGTGTTCGTCAGGTATGACTTTGTAGAATTCAGATTGTGTGTGACTAAAGCTTTGTTTCAATATGGGGGGGGGGGGGTATGCTCAGTATTAGAGAACATGAAAGCCCGACGAGTATGGGGAGGGATATTGGAGGGGACCTCCCCCTCTCACCTCTCTTTTCCCTCAAGACGGAGGTTCTGCTTTGAAATGTAACGTTTTTGTTTGAATACTGGAATTGTATATACGACTTACTTTCTTATTTGACTTAATTGCACAGTACGTGGTGTCCCCTTGCACTCCTTCGGCTGACCCTCCTCCATATGTTTCTATCCTTGGCCAGTTCCTCAGCATCCTGTATTCTACTTCTAATCTGGTCACTCCAGCGCAATAGGGGACGTCCAGCGGTCTGGGAGTGTCAAAGTTGTTTCTGTATGCCCTAAGGGGCATTCGGTTCTGTGACATCCGAATAACACAGCTGAACCATTTGTATTGTCTTTTTGTCACTTCGTCGTTGATGGTATTAGGGATATGGAGTTGGTTTATGATGTCACTGTTCTTTATTTTTTCCATACGGCATACCCCGTCAATAGTTCCTAGGCATCTCATTTCGTAAACCTGCAATCTGTCCCTGTCTGCTTTCTTCAATGTCCAGCTTTCTGCCCAATATGTTGCAATAGGTCAGCGCCCTGTATATATGCGTACTTTCAGAGGTCTTGTGATGTCCTTAATTGGTCCAGATATTCTTCCTTAGTCTGCCAAAGGACCAGGCGGCAAAAGTAGAGCGCCTCTTCATATCCTCTGTTACTGAAGGAAACTATACCAAGAAATACAAATTTCTGCATTTTGTCTAAACATATGGCATTAACTGTCATGTTATCATCTGAGGACGTCATAACTTTACACTTGGAGGACGCTGATGTTTATCTTCATATCCCATTTCCGCAGGCTTTCTCTAGCTTGGTAGATGATAATTGAAGTTTTTCAAAGACCAGCTCGAGCAGGGTATCGTATCATCAGCATAGGGCCTATCTGGTGTTGTTGATGCACATACTACCCATCTACTTCACTCCACTATCTAGATTGTTGATATCTGTCATTACAAACTCGAGGAAGATATTAAATAAGCTTGGGGATAAGAGACATTCTTGTCTGACGCCTGTCACAACTGTGAACCACTCCGTAACTTTCCAATTAAACAAGCACAGCACATTTGAATTGCTCATATATCTGATGAAATGATTTAGGGAGTTTTTTCTTTCTTCTTAACTTAATCGGTATAGGCCTAAACCCGACGTTGGCTGTAACTATCAAGTTATGATCTTATTCAATGTCTGCAGAGCAGTGTAATTATGATCTACATTTATTGATGAATTTAACATCTTGATTTGTGACGATGAAATCAATCTGGATTTTATGAAGACCGTTCGGCGAAATCTAGATAGCTCTTCTTCAAGCCTTATGCTGGAAGTATGTGTTGCATACCGTGAGCTTGTGGAGCATTCAAAACTCCTGTAACTTCTCCCCTCTATCCATAATGTTTATCTGGCCCGGACCCATTATTATTTGCCCAGTATAGGAGCCCAGGTTTAGTAGTCTGTGCCTGCTTTGGCACTGAAGTCACTCAGTAACATCAGTTTCTCATTTTGTATCCTCTGGATTTGCAGCTTCACCAAGTAAAAAAAAAAAAAAAATTGTCACTGTCTTCATCACTGTGGGTTGTGGGAGCATAGACCTGTACAGTGTTCAAGATTCCTTACTTGAGTCTGAACTTTGCAGTGATGATTCTTGATGAAACTGCATCGTAACTCATCAAATAGTGAAACATTCTCGGTGAAATCAGAATACCAACTCCGTCACAACCGATCTCTCTACTGCTAGACAAGAGAATAGTACATTTTCTTTATTTACAAGTGTCTCTTTGTCGGTAAGGTGGATTTTACTCATTCTCGGAATATCCCGCTGGAATTTTCTGGCTTCAGCAATAGATAAGTCCCAGTGACCTATGTCGCTATGGTTCTGGAATTCCTTTATCCTCTCTCTTCCACCTCCCTGCTCTCAGACATCAGTGGGGCCTTGGAAGGTACATCCTTTGTCATATCTGGTAAGTTTGTTGTTGCTGTCATGCTACGGTTACTTACTCTCAATGTTTCACTCCATGGGGAGTCTGGGTTTCCTTCTGTAGAATCATTTTCTTCCTTCGGTGCTTGTCTTTTTTCGGTGTCCCTGCGTTGTCGGATGATGTTCCTCCAGCGAAGTGTGCCTGTTGGGTTGACAGCGGGGAATCTTCTGGCACATTTTAGCACCCCTGCCGCTCTGCTGTCCACCAGCAGCCACCAGGACTTGGGGCCGTGGTTTAAAGTTGTGATCCATGTGAGGTAGTCTTTCCCGAAGGAGATTGGCCATAGTGCAGAAGCACGTAGCTGGGTACTTGGTGAAGGACTTCCCAACCCGGTGAAGCGATGGTCTGCTGATTTCTAGGAGGGGAACACCCAACCCCTCCTGACCCAGAGCCCCTCTCTGTCGTCTGTTACCCAAGCCGCAAAGCCCAGACATCCAGTCGGTACCACGCGGAGGTAGGGGTTGAGTTACAAGCAGAGAGGCAATTATGGTTGCTATATGTACGTACAGCATTAAGAGGAGAAACAAATGGGGACAGGAGGGAAGTTTTAAAGGGGATGGCTAGTAACTGATCAGTGGGAATCAGTGGGAATGCTGGGGGATGATTGTTCCAATCCTTGTGGGATTCATTTAAGAGTACATTATATATCTATTGTGTGAAAATTATTTGCTTAAGAATGGTCTCATATTCAAGTAATGTGCAGTTTAATGTTTCCATAGGTTAGCATGCCTGTACAGTGACGGGGCATTAAACTGCACATTACTTGAATATGAGACCATTCTGAAGCAAATAATTTTCACAGAACAATCGATATAAATGTACTCTTAAATGAATCCCACAAGGATTGGAACAATCATCCCCCAGCATTCCCACCGATTCCCACTGATCAGTTACTAGCCATCCCCTTTAAAGCAGAGGAAATATAAGGGATAGCATGCAGTCATACATGCAGTAACACATGGAGGGTGGAAGGGAAGGGATAGGGAGTATGAAAAAGCGTCTCAGCGGAAGTTGCGCATGTATCCATCTTAACCATTTGTATGTTTGGTATGTTTTTTAAAAGATGTTCAGGGGAGAATTAGGCTGGCTATGTTACGGTATCTCCCACCTCTTGTTCCGCATGTGCGTCTACACCAGGTGTGTCGAAGTCTGTGGAGGTGGACCGAGTTGGCGGAGGGTGCGGCAGGGGGTATTGGCCTTCTCCCCATGAGAAGTTTTTGCACATTTGGAATGAAAATTCAACAATCTGCTGCACATCTTTGGTGAAAAGTTGACATGTTTTGATTGAATAAGAAAGACAATTAAACATTGTAAGAAAAATATCAATGGCTAAATCGTGATACGGAAAATGTGCATCTTCACTGCGTATACTAGTATAGGGCCATCGAGGCAGATGGTGTTCACCTTCAATAACAAAAGACAGGACAGTGAGCGGTGTGTTGACAGATAATACTTGTGTAGGATGCTTAAGAAATGTAACCTGAACACATATTTTTTCAGTTGTTGGGCAATTTTGTTCATTCATTGATGAAATTATTTGAAAACTGAATACTTCTCATTAGGTTGCGTTGACATAATTGCCACTCTCAATACGGTCAACGCAGAAAAGAAATAAGAGTTCATGAGTTACACTTTAATGTGGCAACACGTACGCACTGAAAGAAATACTAATGAAAAATCTGTCACATGGCTGTTGTATAATTTCGTGTCAACCGGCCTCACTCGTTAGCCCTAGTAACTCGTTGCTTGTATAGATTCTATAAATCTGATTCTTGTCTGAAGAATGTGAGAATCGTGCAAAGGTAGACCAGGACGCGCTACTTCTAAAGTCTGCCTATGAATAGGCTATTAATCTTTCCAACGCTTCTGCTGATATCAGTCGTTTTACTGGAAGAGTCTTTCCACATTAGCACATACCATAGGCTTGTTTCGTACAGCACTGCATGATCTGTTGCTCTCATGCTCCCGATGTCAAAGACAACCTTTTAAAGACCGAGGCCGCTGATGGTTGAATGATTGAGGTCTTCACGATCACTACTGCATGTACTTATTCTCTCAAAAGCTTTTCTTTATGTAAGTGCTGGAATGAACCGATTAACTCACACAAGCATGTTCTCGATCTGTCCTTTTCTATGGGTAATTCGTGAATTCCCGTATGACTTGAATAGAAAATTAATGAATCTCTTTTCTTCAGCTTCAGTGTTCTCTTTGTTAACACATTTTTTTTTTTTAAATCACATTATAGGCTATAATATACGGAAGCGTCACCAAAATCAACAGAAACAGTCTGCTTGTCGTTGATGCTTTCTCCTGTAAAGAAAACCACATATTTTTTTTTAACAAGTGTGATAAAACCCCAAACATTCTGCCCAAAGAACGAATTGGGTTTGTAACTTACCTGAGCCAAAGGCTCAAGTGAGCTATTCCAATCGCTCTTCGTCCGGCGTCCGTCGTCCGCCGTCCATCGTTCGTTGTCCGTCGTTTGTCGTGCGTAAACTTTCTACATTTTCATCTTCTTCTTGAGAACCCCCATGACCGACCAGAGGGGCCCAAACCCCCCAAAATTAAGGAATCTTAAAAGATCTTCTACTCTAGAACCAGAAGTAATAGAGCTAAGTTAATAATTATGAGTTGGCACATTGATGATTGTATTTTCAAGTATGTTCATGGCGGAATCAGGGGTGCCCGCCTTGGGACCCAGGGGAAGGGGTCCTATTGGAGCCCAAATTGTATATTTTCATCTTTTTCTTGAAAATGTCACAATGAATTTTCACCAAACTTGGCAGGTAGCATCCCTAGGGGGATGGAATCTCAGTTTTTATCAAATGGGCACCATGTTCCACTTGCCCCCCCCCCCCCCCCCCTCCCCGGGGCCCACCCCACCCCCAGTAAGGAATCTTTAAAGATTTTCTTTAGAACCAAAAGTGATTAAGCTAAGTTAATACAATAAATTAGTATATTGATGACTGTTGTTTCATGTTTGTTCATGGCAGAATCAGGGGTGCCCCCCCCCCATGGGACCCATGGGAGTGGGGT
>NW_027272712.1:0-37340 GCF_040938485.1 Diadema antillarum
TCGGATGAAGATATTTCCGGCGATGTTGAAGGAGTATATGCAGGACAATATTATTCAAACAGCATCGTCATCGATATCGTAGACATGCTGATCAATGAAGCAGTCTGTGGCTTGGTCCAGAATTCATGAGGAGATATGCACTACACAGATTGAATTGCTTACATGTGGCATGATTTTCAGAAATAAATGACATCATTCAAACGATACTTTCCTGAGTACCTCTGGTCCCTTACTTGTGCTCTATGCGTTTACCGTGAAGTGAAGTATAAGGTAAAGATAGCAGATGAAGGGGGCGAAATGGGGTTTTAGACGTCTCTGGTTCATTTGAGACTCAGAGATTTGCAACGAGTTTTGCAACCAACATACATTCCAGGCCTTGTCTAGGCTAATTTCGAAAAGCACTGATACGTGTTTTGATATGCCTGCATGTATAGTTCAGAGTTACACATGCAGTGTACATCAAGCACGTAGAGCCCCTTAATGTTCTGATTGCCTTGTTTAAAATGTAGGCAGGCAAAGAATTTGGTTTCTTCCAGCAAATCTCGATCAGAAAGTTAATACTAAAGGCATTGCATGTGCCGGGCAGAGACAAATAATAGCAAATCACGGATCTTATATCATTGAAAGAAGTCATAAACAGTGTGTAGCCCTTTCATTCAAATATCGGAAAGGAAATGAAAAAGAAAGAAAAAAGAAAGGAAAAAAGGATTGACTTTCAAACTTTTTCCTGATCTCCACACTCGGTCCCTAAAATAAACCCTCAATAAGGATACCAATGGACAAACATTGTGTGATAAATGGGTCTCAGTCAGGCTATCCAATACACCAATGTTATGGCTGTTGCAGATTTATACTTTCTTGATATCTGTGAATGATCATTAATATTTCCGTTTTTGTGAATAACGTCATATTTCTGTGGATAAGAAGTAAAGAGAGCTTTATGTTTTATATCCATACGCGTTGAAGTTGCCTCTTATACAGGTTTACATGTATAATGGAATTAAAGAGAAATAGTAGGTCTTTAAGACATCAATTTTCATCAAACTGTAGCAAATAAGCAAGAGAAATTCCAGATGATCTTGGAAGCCACCAACTTTTCTGATAAATGACATGAAAAGGTCGACATGACATAATGACAGCGAGATATTATGTTCAGAGAAGGACACCCAGTGCTTGCATTATTTGCTGCCTACCAGAATATCGATGACGTTACAAATGCGCTTACTCAGTGTTTCGTCATAATCAATTCTACTGCAAACGCGCAGCGCGTATTAAACTCGGTGTAGCTACGTGTGAATATCTGTGACGAAATAATGCAAGCACGCAGTATTTCTGTTTACATAACAACGAAATTCTACAGTACTTGTCCATTCCTAGTGAATTCCTCTTGCTATTCGTACACTTTTGATGGTGTTCTCTTAGCTTGATATCGAAATGTCTACGTTTTCCGAGCTATCTCGCGGTCGGCGATTTTGGGCTCGACTCCGTAGTTCGCTGACAAGATCTTTCAGCAAATTGTGTTGTGTCACTGCAGGTAATGTATTTCCTGGCATGCACAAACAATCTCAACATGCCACACTTTCCATCCGTGCATGATAATCCAGGTCTTCTATAGATTCTGTGATGAGAGCAGTAAATGTTCAGATTATTGCAGAATTATGATCTCTCTTCTCAGCACATTTGATGGGGGTTGATCAAATTAAAATCACCATTTTCGACTAACTCATATAGAAGAATTTCCAGAATAGAAATATATTTCAAGAAAGAATAAATCTTATCCAAACATTGTCGAATGAGAATGAAAATGTCACTTTCATATTTGAGGAAACTAAAATCTGTTCTGTTTTGACCTTGCTTTTCTTAAGGTTCTGGTGACAACCATAACGGAAAGCAGGGCACAGTCCTGAGTGCCAAAGATGTCTGTATGGTGAGTTTGCATTACGACGGGCCGTCTCATTTATGTCCTGTATGTTTTCTCTTCCTCAATTCTCACTTGTTTTACAAAGTTTCTGTCTTTTCTAATTGTAAGTTTCCACACGTCATTGAGATATGACGCTCTTCAGACACACATTGGCAACTATATACTGGAAATCAACGATATTTTCTCATACCATGGACAAGAAATCATTTTAGGGCAATGTCATTTGGCAAACAATAATCATTTCCCACTTCATGGCTATAACTCTGTCCAACAAGTTTGAAAAGCAGCAAAAGTCTTTTGTAAGGCTCGTATTTTATACGATAATGATGACAAATACCGTGACCTGCAAGTATTATACATTTTCTTTCAAGTCCAAACTCTTTCTGCTCTTGTCCTGGTATTACTTTGCAGTATCACGAGGCTTCTCGTTGGGATGAGCGGAGCTCTGTCACATCTTTCTGGGGTTCCGTTTCGGATGTCGACGAGTGCCTCTTCAACGAAGACATTAGTCTTTACAGCCAGAGTTTCAGTAATATATCGAATTTGTCTCTTCTCGACGAAGAGGAGTATGCACGGAAAAGTCACGACAGGCAGGGTGACAACAGTGATGACGAGGAAGACGATTTTTCCTCCATCAGTCCGAGCGAACTCTCCGAACTTCTGCGCACGTCTTCAGAAGACGAGGACTTTGAAAGCGATGACGACGATGTGTTTACAACAGTAACAGACTTAACAGACTTCGACAGTGACTCCTCCGACCTCTCGCTCTCGGATGAAGATATTTCCGGCGATGTTGAAGGAGTATATGCAGGACAATATTATTCAAACAGCATCGTCATCGATATCGTAGACATGCTGATCAATGAAGCAGTCTGTGGCTTGGTCCAGAATTCATGAGGAGATATGCACTACACAGATTGAATTGCTTACATGTGGCATGATTTTCAGAAATAAATGACATCATTCAAACGATACTTTCCTGAGTACCTCTGGTCCCTTACTTGTGCTCTATGCGTTTACCGTGAAGTGAAGTATAAGGTAAAGATAGCAGATGAAGGGGGCGAAATGGGGTTTTAGACGTCTCTGGTTCATTTGAGACTCAGAGATTTGCAACGAGTTTTGCAACCAACATACATTCCAGGCCTTGTCTAGGCTAATTTCGAAAAGCACTGATACGTGTTTTGATATGCCTGCATGTATAGTTCAGAGTTACACATGCAGTGTACATCAAGCACGTAGAGCCCCTTAATGTTCTGATTGCCTTGTTTAAAATGTAGGCAGGCAAAGAATTTGGTTTCTTCCAGCAAATCTCGATCAGAAAGTTAATACTAAAGGCATTGCATGTGCCGGGCAGAGACAAATAATAGCAAATCACGGATCTTATATCATTGAAAGAAGTCATAAACAGTGTGTAGCCCTTTCATTCAAATATCGGAAAGGAAATGAAAAAGAAAGAAAAAAGAAAGGAAAAAAGGATTGACTTTCAAACTTTTTCCTGATCTCCACACTCGGTCCCTAAAATAAACCCTCAATAAGGATACCAATGGACAAACATTGTGTGATAAATGGGTCTCAGTCAGGCTATCCAATACACCAATGTTATGGCTGTTGCAGATTTATACTTTCTTGATATCTGTGAATGATCATTAATATTTCCGTTTTTGTGAATAACGTCATATTTCTGTGGATAAGAAGTAAAGAGAGCTTTATGTTTTATATCCATACGCGTTGAAGTTGCCTCTTATACAGGTTTACATGTATAATGGAATTAAAGAGAAATAGTAGGTCTTTAAGACATCAATTTTCATCAAACTGTAGCAAATAAGCAAGAGAAATTCCAGATGATCTTGGAAGCCACCAACTTTTCTGATAAATGACATGAAAAGGTCGACATGACATAATGACAGCGAGATATTATGTTCAGAGAAGGACACCCAGTGCTTGCATTATTTGCTGCCTACCAGAATATCGATGACGTTACAAATGCGCTTACTCAGTGTTTCGTCATAATCAATTCTACTGCAAACGCGCAGCGCGTATTAAACTCGGTGTAGCTACGTGTGAATATCTGTGACGAAATAATGCAAGCACGCAGTATTTCTGTTTACATAACAACGAAATTCTACAGTACTTGTCCATTCCTAGTGAATTCCTCTTGCTATTCGTACACTTTTGATGGTGTTCTCTTAGCTTGATATCGAAATGTCTACGTTTTCCGAGCTATCTCGCGGTCGGCGATTTTGGGCTCGACTCCGTAGTTCGCTGACAAGATCTTTCAGCAAATTGTGTTGTGTCACTGCAGGTAATGTATTTCCTGGCATGCACAAACAATCTCAACATGCCACACTTTCCATCCGTGCATGATAATCCAGGTCTTCTATAGATTCTGTGATGAGAGCAGTAAATGTTCAGATTATTGCAGAATTATGATCTCTCTTCTCAGCACATTTGATGGGGGTTGATCAAATTAAAATCACCATTTTCGACTAACTCATATAGAAGAATTTCCAGAATAGAAATATATTTCAAGAAAGAATAAATCTTATCCAAACATTGTCGAATGAGAATGAAAATGTCACTTTCATATTTGAGGAAACTAAAATCTGTTCTGTTTTGACCTTGCTTTTCTTAAGGTTCTGGTGACAACCATAACGGAAAGCAGGGCACAGTCCTGAGTGCCAAAGATGTCTGTATGGTGAGTTTGCATTACGACGGGCCGTCTCATTTATGTCCTGTATGTTTTCTCTTCCTCAATTCTCACTTGTTTTACAAAGTTTCTGTCTTTTCTAATTGTAAGTTTCCACACGTCATTGAGATATGACGCTCTTCAGACACACATTGGCAACTATATACTGGAAATCAACGATATTTTCTCATACCATGGACAAGAAATCATTTTAGGGCAATGTCATTTGGCAAACAATAATCATTTCCCACTTCATGGCTATAACTCTGTCCAACAAGTTTGAAAAGCAGCAAAAGTCTTTTGTAAGGCTCGTATTTTATACGATAATGATGACAAATACCGTGACCTGCAAGTATTATACATTTTCTTTCAAGTCCAAACTCTTTCTGCTCTTGTCCTGGTATTACTTTGCAGTATCACGAGGCTTCTCGTTGGGATGAGCGGAGCTCTGTCACATCTTTCTGGGGTTCCGTTTCGGATGTCGACGAGTGCCTCTTCAACGAAGACATTAGTCTTTACAGCCAGAGTTTCAGTAATATATCGAATTTGTCTCTTCTCGACGAAGAGGAGTATGCACGGAAAAGTCACGACAGGCAGGGTGACAACAGTGATGACGAGGAAGACGATTTTTCCTCCATCAGTCCGAGCGAACTCTCCGAACTTCTGCGCACGTCTTCAGAAGACGAGGACTTTGAAAGCGATGACGACGATGTGTTTACAACAGTAACAGACTTAACAGACTTCGACAGTGACTCCTCCGACCTCTCGCTCTCGGATGAAGATATTTCCGGCGATGTTGAAGGAGTATATGCAGGACAATATTATTCAAACAGCATCGTCATCGATATCGTAGACATGCTGATCAATGAAGCAGTCTGTGGCTTGGTCCAGAATTCATGAGGAGATATGCACTACACAGATTGAATTGCTTACATGTGGCATGATTTTCAGAAATAAATCACATCATTCAAACGATACTTTCCTGAGTACCTCTGGTCCCTTACTTGTGCTCTATGCGTTTACCGTGAAGTGAAGTATAAGGTAAAGATAGCAGATGAAGGGGGCGAAATGGGGTTTTAGACGTCTCTGGTTCATTTGAGACTCAGAGATTTGCAACGAGTTTTGCAACCAACATACATTCCAGGCCTTGTCTAAGCTAATTTCGAAAAGCACTGATACGTGTTTTGATATGCCTGCATGTATAGTTCAGAGTTACACATGCAGTGTACATCAAGCACGTAGAGCCCCTTAATGTTCTGATTGCCTTGTTTGAAATGTAGGCAGGCAAAGAATTTGGTTTCTTCCAGCAAATCTCGATCAGAAAGTTAATACTAAAGGCATTGCATGTGCCGGGCAGAGACAAATAATAGCAAATCACGGATCTTATATCATTGAAAGAAGTCATAAACAGTGTGTAGCCCTTTCATTCAAATATCGGAAAGGAAATGAAAAAGAAAGAAAAAAGAAAGGAAAAAAGGATTGACTTTCAAACTTTTTCCTGATCTCCACACTCGTTCCGTAAAATAAACCCTCCTTAAGGATAGCAATGGACAAACATTGTGTGATAAATGGGTCTCAGTCAGGCTATCCAATACACCAATGTTATGGCTGTTGCAGATTTATACTTTGTTGATATCTGTGAATGATCATTAATATTTCCGTTTTTGTGAATAACGTCATATTTCTGTGGATAAGAAGTAAAGAAAGCTTTATGTTTTATATCCATACACGTTGAAGTTGCCTCTTATACAGGTTTACATGTATAATGGAATTAAAGAGAAATAGTAGGTCTTTAAGACATCAATTTTCATCAAACTGTAGCAAATAAGCAAGAGAAATTCCAGATGATCTTGGAAGCCACCAACTTTTCTGATAAATGACATGAAAAGGTCGACATGACATAATGACAGCGAGATATTATGTTCAGAGAAGGACACCCAGTGCTTGCATTATTTGCTGCCTACCAGAATATCGATGACGTTACAAATGCGCTTACTCAGTGTTTCGTCATAATCAATTCTACTGCAAACGCGCAGCGCGTATTAAACTCGGCGTAGCTTCATGTGAATATCTGTGACGAAATAATGCAAGCACGCAGTATTTCTGTTTACATAACAACGAAATTCTACAGTACTTGTCCATTCCTAGTGAATTCCTCTTGCTATTCGTACACTTTTGATGGTGTTCTCTTAGCTTGATATCGAAATGTCTACGTTTTCCGAGCTATCTCGCGGTCGGCGATTTTGGGCTCGACTCCGTAGTTCGCTGACAAGATCTTTCAGCAAATTGTGTTGTGTCACTGCAGGTAATGTATTTCCTGGTATGCACAAACAATCTCAACATGCCACACTTTCCATCCGTGCATGATAATCCAGGTCTTGTATAGATTCTGTGATGAGAGCAGTAAATGTTCAGATTATTGCAGAATTATGATCTCTCTTCTCAGCACATTTGATAGGGGTTGATCAAATTAAAATCACCATTTTCGACTAACTCATATAGAAGAATTTCCAGAATAGAAATATATTTCAAGAAAGAATAAATCTTATCCAAACATTGTCGAATGAGAATGAAAATGTCACTTTCATATTTGAGGAAACTAAAATCTGTTCTGTTTTGACCTTGCTTTTCTTAAGGTTCTGGTGACAACCATAACGGAAAGCAGGGCACAGTCCTGAGTGCCAAAGATGTCTGTATGGTGAGTTTGCATTACGACGGGCCGTCTCATTTATGTCCTGTATGTTTTCTCTTCCTCAATTCTCACTTGTTTTACAAAGTTTCTGTCTTTTCTAATTGTAAGTTTCCACACGTCATTGAGATATGACGCTCTTCAGACACACATTGGCAACTATATACTGGAAATCAACGATATTTTCTCATACCATGGACAAGAAATCATTTTAGGGCAATGTCATTTGGCAAACAATAATCATTTCCCACTTCATGGCTATAACTCTGTCCAACAAGTTTGAAAAGCAGCAAAAGTCTATTGTAAGGCTCGTATTTTATACGATAATGATGACAAATACAGTGACCTGCAAGTATTATACATTTTCTTTCAAGTCCAAACTCTTTCTGCTCTTGTCCTGGTATTACTTTGCAGTATCACGAGGCTTCTCGTTGGGATGAGCGGAGCTCTGTCACATCTTTCTGGGGTTCCGTTTCGGATGTCGACGAGTGCCTCTTCAACGAAGACATTAGTCTTTACAGCCAGAGTTTCAGTAATATATCGAATTTGTCTCTTCTCGACGAAGAGGAGTATGCACGGAAAAGTCACGACAGGCAGGGTGACAACAGTGATGACGAGGAAGACGATTTTTCCTCCATCAGTCCGAGCGAACTCTCCGAACTTCTGCGCACGTCTTCAGAAGACGAGGACTTTGAAAGCGATGACGACGATGTGTTTACAACAGTAACAGACTTAACAGACTTCGACAGTGACTCCTCCGACCTCTCGCTCTCGGATGAAGATATTTCCGGCGATGTTGAAGGAGTATATGCAGGACAATATTATTCAAACAGCATCGTCATCGATATCGTAGACATGCTGATCAATGAAGCAGTCTGTGGCTTGGTCCAGAATTCATGAGGAGATATGCACTACACAGATTGAATTGCTTACATGTGGCATGATTTTCAGAAATAAATGACATCATTCAAACGATACTTTCCTGAGTACCTGTGGTCCCTTACTTGTGCTCTATGCGTTTACCGTGAAGTGAAGTATAAGGTAAAGATAGCAGATGAAGGGGGCGAAATGGGGTTTGAGACGTCTCTGGTTCATTTGAGACTCAGAGATTTGCAACGAGTTTTGCAACCAACATACATTCCAGGCCTTGTCTAAGCTAATTTCGAAAAGCACTGATACGTGTTTTGATATGCCTGCATGTATAGTTCAGAGTTACACATGCAGTGTACATCAAGCACGTAGAGCCGCTTAATGTTCTGATTGCCTTGTTTGAAATGTAGGCAGGCAAAGAATTTGGTTTCTTCCAGCAAATCTCGATCAGAAAGTTAATACTAAAGGCATTGCATGTGCCGGGCAGAGACAAATAATAGCAAATCACGGATCTTATATCATTGAAAGAAGTCATAAACAGTGTGTAGCCCTTTCATTCAAATATCGGAAAGGAAATGAAAAAGAAAGAAAAAAGAAAGGAAAAAAGGATTGACTTTCAAACTTTTTCCTGATCTCCACACTCGTTCCCTAAAATAAACCCTCCTTCAGGATAGCAATGGACAAACATTGTGTGATAAATGGGTCTCAGTCAGGCTATCCAATACACCAATGTTATGGCTGTTGCAGATTTATACTTTGTTGATATCTGTGAATGATCATTAATATTTCCGTTTTTGTGAATAACGTCATATTTCTGTGGATAAGAAGTAAAGAAAGCTTTATGTTTTATATCCATACGCGTTGAAGTTGCCTCTTATACAGGTTTACATGTATAATGGAATTAAAGAGAAATAGTAGGTCTTTAAGACATCAATTTTCATCAAACTGTAGCAAATAAGCAAGAGAAATTCCAGATGATCTTGGAAGCCACCAACTTTTCTGATAAATGACATGAAAAGGTCGACATGACATAATGACAGCGAGATATTATGTTCAGAGAAGGACACCCAGTGCTTGCATTATTTGCTGCCTACCAGAATATCGATGACGTTACAAATGCGCTTACACAGTGTTTCGTCATAATCAATTCTACTGCAAACGCGCAGCGCGTATTAAACTCGGCGTAGCTACATGTGAATATCTGTGACGAAATAATGCAAGCACGCAGTATTTCTGTTTACATAACAACGAAATTCTACAGTACTTGTCCATTCCTAGTGAATTCCTCTTGCTATTCGTACACTTTTGATGGTGTTCTCTTAGCTTGATATCGAAATGTCTACGTTTTCCGAGCTATCTCGCGGTCGGCGATTTTGGGCTCGACTCCGTAGTTCGCTGACAAGATCTTTCAGCAAATTGTGTTGTGTCACTGCAGGTAATGTATTTCCTGGCATGCACAAACAATCTCAACATGCCACACTTTCCATCCGTACATGATAATCCAGGTCTTGTATAGATTCTGTGATGAGAGTAGTAAATGTTCAGATTATTGCAGAATTATGATCTCTCTTCTCAGCACATTTGATGGGGGTTGATCAAATTAAAATCACCATTTTCGACTAACTCATATAGAAGAATTTCCAGAATAGAAATATATTTCAAGAAAGAATAAATCTTATCCAAACATTGTCGAATGAGAATGAAAATGTCACTTTCATATTTGAGGAAACTAAAATCTGTTCTGTTTTGACCTTGCTTTTCTTAAGGTTCTGGTGACAACCATAACGGAAAGCAGGGCACAGTCCTGAGTGCCAAAGATGTCTGTATGGTGAGTTTGCATTACGACGGGCCGTCTCATTTATGTCCTGTATGTTTTCTCTTCCTCAATTCTCACTTGTTTTACAAAGTTTCTGTCTTTTCTAATTGTAAGTTTCCACACGTCATTGAGATATGACGCTCTTCAGACACACATTGGCAACTATATACTGGAAATCAACGATATTTTCTCATACCATGGACAAGAAATCATTTTAGGGCAATGTCATTTGGCAAACAATAATCATTTCCCACTTCATGGCTATAACTCTGTCCAACAAGTTTGAAAAGCAGCAAAAGTCTATTGTAAGGCTCGTATTTTATACGATAATGATGACAAATACCGTGACCTGCAAGTATTATACATTTTCTTTCAAGTCCAAACTCTTTCTGCTCTTGTCCTGGTATTACTTTGCAGTATCACGAGGCTTCTCGTTGGGATGAGCGGAGCTCTGTCACATCTTTCTGGGGTTCCGTTTCGGATGTCGACGAGTGCCTCTTCAACGAAGACATTAGTCTTTACAGCCAGAGTTTCAGTAATATATCGAATTTGTCTCTTCTCGACGAAGAGGAGTATGCACGGAAAAGTCACGACAGGCAGGGTGACAACAGTGATGACGAGGAAGACGATTTTTCCTCCATCAGTCCGAGCGAACTCTCCGAACTTCTGCGCACGTCTTCAGAAGACGAGGACTTTGAAAGCGATGACGACGATGTGTTTACAACAGTAACAGACTTAACAGACTTCGACAGTGACTCCTCCGACCTCTCGCTCTCGGATGAAGATATTTCCGGCGATGTTGAAGGAGTATATGCAGGACAATATTATTCAAACAGCATCGTCATCGATATCGTAGACATGCTGATCAATGAAGCAGTCTGTGGCTTGGTCCAGAATTCATGAGGAGATATGCACTACACAGATTGAATTGCTTACATGTGGCATGATTTTCAGAAATAAATGACATCATTCAAACGATACTTTCCTGAGTACCTCTGGTCCCTTACTTGTGCTCTATGCGTTTACCGTGAAGTGAAGTATAAGGTAAAGATAGCAGATGAAGGGGGCGAAATGGGGTTTTAGACGTCTCTGGTTCATTTGAGACTCAGAGATTTGCAACGAGTTTTGCAACCAACATACATTCCAGGCCTTGTCTAGGCTAATTTCGAAAAGCACTGATACGTGTTTTGATATGCCTGCATGTATAGTTCAGAGTTACACATGCAGTGTACATCAAGCACGTAGAGCCCCTTAATGTTCTGATTGCCTTGTTTGAAATGTAGGCAGGCAAAGAATTTGGTTTCTTCCAGCAAATCTCGATCAGAAAGTTAATACTAAAGGCATTGCATGTGCCGGGCAGAGACAAATAATAGCAAATCACGGATCTTATATCATTGAAAGAAGTCATAAACAGTGTGTAGCCCTTTCATTCAAATATCGGAAAGGAAATGAAAAAGAAAGAAAAAAGAAAGGAAAAAAGGATTGACTTTCAAACTTTTTCCTGATCTCCACACTCGTTCCGTAAAATAAACCCTCCTTAAGGATAGCAATGGACAAACATTGTGTGATAAATGGGTCTCAGTCAGGCTATCCAATACACCAATGTTATGGCTGTTGCAGATTTATACTTTGTTGATATCTGTGAATGATCATTAATATTTCCGTTTTTGTGAATAACGTCATATTTCTGTGGATAAGAAGTAAAGAAAGCTTTATGTTTTATATCCATACACGTTGAAGTTGCCTCTTATACAGGTTTACATGTATAATGGAATTAAAGAGAAATAGTAGGTCTTTAAGACATCAATTTTCATCAAACTGTAGCAAATAAGCAAGAGAAATTCCAGATGATCTTGGAAGCCACCAACTTTTCTGATAAATGACATGAAAAGGTCGACATGACATAATGACAGCGAGATATTATGTTCAGAGAAGGACACCCAGTGCTTGCATTATTTGCTGCCTACCAGAATATCGATGACGTTACAAATGCGCTTACTCAGTGTTTCGTCATAATCAATTCTACTGCAAACGCGCAGCGCGTATTAAACTCGGCGTAGCTTCATGTGAATATCTGTGACGAAATAATGCAAGCACGCAGTATTTCTGTTTACATAACAACGAAATTCTACAGTACTTGTCCATTCCTAGTGAATTCCTCTTGCTATTCGTACACTTTTGATGGTGTTCTCTTAGCTTGATATCGAAATGTCTACGTTTTCCGAGCTATCTCGCGGTCGGCGATTTTGGGCTCGACTCCGTAGTTCGCTGACAAGATCTTTCAGCAAATTGTGTTGTGTCACTGCAGGTAATGTATTTCCTGGTATGCACAAACAATCTCAACATGCCACACTTTCCATCCGTGCATGATAATCCAGGTCTTGTATAGATTCTGTGATGAGAGCAGTAAATGTTCAGATTATTGCAGAATTATGATCTCTCTTCTCAGCACATTTGATAGGGGTTGATCAAATTAAAATCACCATTTTCGACTAACTCATATAGAAGAATTTCCAGAATAGAAATATATTTCAAGAAAGAATAAATCTTATCCAAACATTGTCGAATGAGAATGAAAATGTCACTTTCATATTTGAGGAAACTAAAATCTGTTCTGTTTTGACCTTGCTTTTCTTAAGGTTCTGGTGACAACCATAACGGAAAGCAGGGCACAGTCCTGAGTGCCAAAGATGTCTGTATGGTGAGTTTGCATTACGACGGGCCGTCTCATTTATGTCCTGTATGTTTTCTCTTCCTCAATTCTCACTTGTTTTACAAAGTTTCTGTCTTTTCTAATTGTAAGTTTCCACACGTCATTGAGATATGACGCTCTTCAGACACACATTGGCAACTATATACTGGAAATCAACGATATTTTCTCATACCATGGACAAGAAATCATTTTAGGGCAATGTCATTTGGCAAACAATAATCATTT
The DNA here is from genome assembly GCF_040938485.1 of Diadema antillarum. Classification (NCBI taxonomy): domain Eukaryota; kingdom Metazoa; phylum Echinodermata; class Echinoidea; order Diadematoida; family Diadematidae; genus Diadema; species Diadema antillarum. Next base: position 12,921 of record NW_027272712.1, read on the forward strand.
CCCACTTCATGGCTATAACTCTGTCCAACAAGTTTGAAAAGCAGCAAAAGTCTATTGTAAGGCTCGTATTTTATACGATAATGATGACAAATACAGTGACCTGCAAGTATTATACATTTTCTTTCAAGTCCAAACTCTTTCTGCTCTTGTCCTGGTATTACTTTGCAGTATCACGAGGCTTCTCGTTGGGATGAGCGGAGCTCTGTCACATCTTTCTGGGGTTCCGTTTCGGATGTCGACGAGTGCCTCTTCAACGAAGACATTAGTCTTTACAGCCAGAGTTTCAGTAATATATCGAATTTGTCTCTTCTCGACGAAGAGGAGTATGCACGGAAAAGTCACGACAGGCAGGGTGACAACAGTGATGACGAGGAAGACGATTTTTCCTCCATCAGTCCGAGCGAACTCTCCGAACTTCTGCGCACGTCTTCAGAAGACGAGGACTTTGAAAGCGATGACGACGATGTGTTTACAACAGTAACAGACTTAACAGACTTCGACAGTGACTCCTCCGACCTCTCGCTCTCGGATGAAGATATTTCCGGCGATGTTGAAGGAGTATATGCAGGACAATATTATTCAAACAGCATCGTCATCGATATCGTAGACATGCTGATCAATGAAGCAGTCTGTGGCTTGGTCCAGAATTCATGAGGAGATATGCACTACACAGATTGAATTGCTTACATGTGGCATGATTTTCAGAAATAAATGACATCATTCAAACGATACTTTCCTGAGTACCTGTGGTCCCTTACTTGTGCTCTATGCGTTTACCGTGAAGTGAAGTATAAGGTAAAGATAGCAGATGAAGGGGGCGAAATGGGGTTTGAGACGTCTCTGGTTCATTTGAGACTCAGAGATTTGCAACGAGTTTTGCAACCAACATACATTCCAGGCCTTGTCTAAGCTAATTTCGAAAAGCACTGATACGTGTTTTGATATGCCTGCATGTATAGTTCAGAGTTACACATGCAGTGTACATCAAGCACGTAGAGCCGCTTAATGTTCTGATTGCCTTGTTTGAAATGTAGGCAGGCAAAGAATTTGGTTTCTTCCAGCAAATCTCGATCAGAAAGTTAATACTAAAGGCATTGCATGTGCCGGGCAGAGACAAATAATAGCAAATCACGGATCTTATATCATTGAAAGAAGTCATAAACAGTGTGTAGCCCTTTCATTCAAATATCGGAAAGGAAATGAAAAAGAAAGAAAAAAGAAAGGAAAAAAGGATTGACTTTCAAACTTTTTCCTGATCTCCACACTCGTTCCCTAAAATAAACCCTCCTTCAGGATAGCAATGGACAAACATTGTGTGATAAATGGGTCTCAGTCAGGCTATCCAATACACCAATGTTATGGCTGTTGCAGATTTATACTTTGTTGATATCTGTGAATGATCATTAATATTTCCGTTTTTGTGAATAACGTCATATTTCTGTGGATAAGAAGTAAAGAAAGCTTTATGTTTTATATCCATACGCGTTGAAGTTGCCTCTTATACAGGTTTACATGTATAATGGAATTAAAGAGAAATAGTAGGTCTTTAAGACATCAATTTTCATCAAACTGTAGCAAATAAGCAAGAGAAATTCCAGATGATCTTGGAAGCCACCAACTTTTCTGATAAATGACATGAAAAGGTCGACATGACATAATGACAGCGAGATATTATGTTCAGAGAAGGACACCCAGTGCTTGCATTATTTGCTGCCTACCAGAATATCGATGACGTTACAAATGCGCTTACACAGTGTTTCGTCATAATCAATTCTACTGCAAACGCGCAGCGCGTATTAAACTCGGCGTAGCTACATGTGAATATCTGTGACGAAATAATGCAAGCACGCAGTATTTCTGTTTACATAACAACGAAATTCTACAGTACTTGTCCATTCCTAGTGAATTCCTCTTGCTATTCGTACACTTTTGATGGTGTTCTCTTAGCTTGATATCGAAATGTCTACGTTTTCCGAGCTATCTCGCGGTCGGCGATTTTGGGCTCGACTCCGTAGTTCGCTGACAAGATCTTTCAGCAAATTGTGTTGTGTCACTGCAGGTAATGTATTTCCTGGCATGCACAAACAATCTCAACATGCCACACTTTCCATCCGTACATGATAATCCAGGTCTTGTATAGATTCTGTGATGAGAGTAGTAAATGTTCAGATTATTGCAGAATTATGATCTCTCTTCTCAGCACATTTGATGGGGGTTGATCAAATTAAAATCACCATTTTCGACTAACTCATATAGAAGAATTTCCAGAATAGAAATATATTTCAAGAAAGAATAAATCTTATCCAAACATTGTCGAATGAGAATGAAAATGTCACTTTCATATTTGAGGAAACTAAAATCTGTTCTGTTTTGACCTTGCTTTTCTTAAGGTTCTGGTGACAACCATAACGGAAAGCAGGGCACAGTCCTGAGTGCCAAAGATGTCTGTATGGTGAGTTTGCATTACGACGGGCCGTCTCATTTATGTCCTGTATGTTTTCTCTTCCTCAATTCTCACTTGTTTTACAAAGTTTCTGTCTTTTCTAATTGTAAGTTTCCACACGTCATTGAGATATGACGCTCTTCAGACACACATTGGCAACTATATACTGGAAATCAACGATATTTTCTCATACCATGGACAAGAAATCATTTTAGGGCAATGTCATTTGGCAAACAATAATCATTTCCCACTTCATGGCTATAACTCTGTCCAACAAGTTTGAAAAGCAGCAAAAGTCTATTGTAAGGCTCGTATTTTATACGATAATGATGACAAATACCGTGACCTGCAAGTATTATACATTTTCTTTCAAGTCCAAACTCTTTCTGCTCTTGTCCTGGTATTACTTTGCAGTATCACGAGGCTTCTCGTTGGGATGAGCGGAGCTCTGTCACATCTTTCTGGGGTTCCGTTTCGGATGTCGACGAGTGCCTCTTCAACGAAGACATTAGTCTTTACAGCCAGAGTTTCAGTAATATATCGAATTTGTCTCTTCTCGACGAAGAGGAGTATGCACGGAAAAGTCACGACAGGCAGGGTGACAACAGTGATGACGAGGAAGACGATTTTTCCTCCATCAGTCCGAGCGAACTCTCCGAACTTCTGCGCACGTCTTCAGAAGACGAGGACTTTGAAAGCGATGACGACGATGTGTTTACAACAGTAACAGACTTAACAGACTTCGACAGTGACTCCTCCGACCTCTCGCTCTCGGATGAAGATATTTCCGGCGATGTTGAAGGAGTATATGCAGGACAATATTATTCAAACAGCATCGTCATCGATATCGTAGACATGCTGATCAATGAAGCAGTCTGTGGCTTGGTCCAGAATTCATGAGGAGATATGCACTACACAGATTGAATTGCTTACATGTGGCATGATTTTCAGAAATAAATGACATCATTCAAACGATACTTTCCTGAGTACCTCTGGTCCCTTACTTGTGCTCTATGCGTTTACCGTGAAGTGAAGTATAAGGTAAAGATAGCAGATGAAGGGGGCGAAATGGGGTTTTAGACGTCTCTGGTTCATTTGAGACTCAGAGATTTGCAACGAGTTTTGCAACCAACATACATTCCAGGCCTTGTCTAGGCTAATTTCGAAAAGCACTGATACGTGTTTTGATATGCCTGCATGTATAGTTCAGAGTTACACATGCAGTGTACATCAAGCACGTAGAGCCCCTTAATGTTCTGATTGCCTTGTTTAAAATGTAGGCAGGCAAAGAATTTGGTTTCTTCCAGCAAATCTCGATCAGAAAGTTAATACTAAAGGCATTGCATGTGCCGGGCAGAGACAAATAATAGCAAATCACGGATCTTATATCATTGAAAGAAGTCATAAACAGTGTGTAGCCCTTTCATTCAAATATCGGAAAGGAAATGAAAAAGAAAGAAAAAAGAAAGGAAAAAAGGATTGACTTTCAAACTTTTTCCTGATCTCCACACTCGTTCCCTAAAATAAACCCTCCTTAAGAATAGCAATGGACAAACATTGTGTGATAAATGGGTCTCAGTCAGGCTATCCAATACACCAATGTTATGGCTGTTGCAGATTTATACTTTGTTGATATCTGTGAATGATCATTAATATTTCCGTTTTTGTGAATAACGTCATATTTCTGTGGATAAGAAGTAAAGAAAGCTTTATGTTTTATATCCATAGGCGTTGAAGTTGCCTCTTATACAGGTTTACATGTATAATGGAATTAAAGAGAAATAGTAGGTCTTTAAGACATCAATTTTCATCAAACTGTAGCAAATAAGCAAGAGAAATTCCAGATGATCTTGGAAGCCACCAACTTTTCTGATAAATGACATGAAAAGGTCGACATGACATAATGACAGCGAGATATTATGTTCAGAGAAGGACACCCAGTGCTTGCATTATTTGCTGCCTACCAGAATATCGATGACGTTACAAATGCGCTTACACAGTGTTTCGTCATAATCAATTCTACTGCAAACGCGCAGCGCGTATTAAACTCGGCGTAGCTACATGTGAATATCTGTGACGAAATAATGCAAGCACGCAGTATTTCTGTTTACATAACAACGAAATTCTACAGTACTTGTCCATTCCTAGTGAATTCCTCTTGCTATTCGTACACTTTTGATGGTGTTCTCTTAGCTTGATATCGAAATGTCTACGTTTTCCGAGCTATCTCGCGGTCGGCGATTTTGGGCTCGACTCCGTAGTTCGCTGACAAGATCTTTCAGCAAATTGTGTTGTGTCACTGCAGGTAATGTATTTCCTGGCATGCACAAACAATCTCAACATGCCACACTTTCCATCCGTACATGATAATCCAGGTCTTGTATAGATTCTGTGATGAGAGTAGTAAATGTTCAGATTATTGCAGAATTATGATCTCTCTTCTCAGCACATTTGATGGGGGTTGATCAAATTAAAATCACCATTTTCGACTAACTCATATAGAAGAATTTCCAGAATAGAAATATATTTCAAGAAAGAATAAATCTTATCCAAACATTGTCGAATGAGAATGAAAATGTCACTTTCATATTTGAGGAAACTAAAATCTGTTCTGTTTTGACCTTGCTTTTCTTAAGGTTCTGGTGACAACCATAACGGAAAGCAGGGCACAGTCCTGAGTGCCAAAGATGTCTGTATGGTGAGTTTGCATTACGACGGGCCGTCTCATTTATGTCCTGTATGTTTTCTCTTCCTCAATTCTCACTTGTTTTACAAAGTTTCTGTCTTTTCTAATTGTAAGTTTCCACACGTCATTGAGATATGACGCTCTTCAGACACACATTGGCAACTATATACTGGAAATCAACGATATTTTCTCATACCATGGACAAGAAATCATTTTAGGGCAATGTCATTTGGCAAACAATAATCATTTCCCACTTCATGGCTATAACTCTGTCCAACAAGTTTGAAAAGCAGCAAAAGTCTATTGTAAGGCTCGTATTTTATACGATAATGATGACAAATACCGTGACCTGCAAGTATTATACATTTTCTTTCAAGTCCAAACTCTTTCTGCTCTTGTCCTGGTATTACTTTGCAGTATCACGAGGCTTCTCGTTGGGATGAGCGGAGCTCTGTCACATCTTTCTGGGGTTCCGTTTCGGATGTCGACGAGTGCCTCTTCAACGAAGACATTAGTCTTTACAGCCAGAGTTTCAGTAATATATCGAATTTGTCTCTTCTCGACGAAGAGGAGTATGCACGGAAAAGTCACGACAGGCAGGGTGACAACAGTGATGACGAGGAAGACGATTTTTCCTCCATCAGTCCGAGCGAACTCTCCGAACTTCTGCGCACGTCTTCAGAAGACGAGGACTTTGAAAGCGATGACGACGATGTGTTTACAACAGTAACAGACTTAACAGACTTCGACAGTGACTCCTCCGACCTCTCGCTCTCGGATGAAGATATTTCCGGCGATGTTGAAGGAGTATATGCAGGACAATATTATTCAAACAGCATCGTCATCGATATCGTAGACATGCTGATCAATGAAGCAGTCTGTGGCTTGGTCCAGAATTCATGAGGAGATATGCACTACACAGATTGAATTGCTTACATGTGGCATGATTTTCAGAAATAAATGACATCATTCAAACGATACTTTCCTGAGTACCTCTGGTCCCTTACTTGTGCTCTATGCGTTTACCGTGAAGTGAAGTATAAGGTAAAGATAGCAGATGAAGGGGGCGAAATGGGGTTTTAGACGTCTCTGGTTCATTTGAGACTCAGAGATTTGCAACGAGTTTTGCAACCAACATACATTCCAGGCCTTGTCTAGGCTAATTTCGAAAAGCACTGATACGTGTTTTGATATGCCTGCATGTATAGTTCAGAGTTACACATGCAGTGTACATCAAGCACGTAGAGCCCCTTAATGTTCTGATTGCCTTGTTTAAAATGTAGGCAGGCAAAGAATTTGGTTTCTTCCAGCAAATCTCGATCAGAAAGTTAATACTAAAGGCATTGCATGTGCCGGGCAGAGACAAATAATAGCAAATCACGGATCTTATATCATTGAAAGAAGTCATAAACAGTGTGTAGCCCTTTCATTCAAATATCGGAAAGGAAATGAAAAAGAAAGAAAAAAGAAAGGAAAAAAGGATTGACTTTCAAACTTTTTCCTGATCTCCACACTCGTTCCCTAAAATAAACCCTCCTTAAGAATAGCAATGGACAAACATTGTGTGATAAATGGGTCTCAGTCAGGCTATCCAATACACCAATGTTATGGCTGTTGCAGATTTATACTTTGTTGATATCTGTGAATGATCATTAATATTTCCGTTTTTGTGAATAACGTCATATTTCTGTGGATAAGAAGTAAAGAAAGCTTTATGTTTTATATCCATAGGCGTTGAAGTTGCCTCTTATACAGGTTTACATGTATAATGGAATTAAAGAGAAATAGTAGGTCTTTAAGACATCAATTTTCATCAAACTGTAGCAAATAAGCAAGAGAAATTCCAGATGATCTTGGAAGCCACCAACTTTTCTGATAAATGACATGAAAAGGTCGACATGACATAATGACAGCGAGATATTATGTTCAGAGAAGGACACCCAGTGCTTGCATTATTTGCTGCCTACCAGAATATCGATGACGTTACAAATGCGCTTACTCAGTGTTTCGTCATAATCAATTCTACTGCAAACGCGCAGCGCGTATTAAACTCGGCGTAGCTACGTGTGAATATCTGTGACGAAATAATGCAAGCACGCAGTATTTCTGTTTACATAACAACGAAATTCTACAGTACTTGTCCATTCCTAGTGAATTCCTCTTGCTATTCGTACACTTTTGATGGTGTTCTCTTAGCTTGATATCGAAATGTCTACGTTTTGCGAGCTATCTCGCGGTCGGCGATTTTGGGCTCGACTCCGTAGTTCGCTGACAAGATCTTTCAGCAAATTGTGTTGTGTCACTGCAGGTAATGTATTTCCTGGCATGCACAAACAATCTCAACATGCCACACTTTCCATCCGTGCATGATAATCCAGGTCTTCTATAGATTTTGTGATGAGAGCAGTAAATGTTCAGATTATTGCAGAATTATGATCTCTCTTCTCAGCACATTTGATGGGGGTTGATCAAATTAAAATCACCATTTTCGACTAACTCATTTAGAAGAATTTCCAGAATAGAAATATATTTCAAGAAAGAATAAATCTTATCCAAACATTGTCGAATGAGAATGAAAATGTCACTTTCATATTTGAGGAAACTAAAATCTGTTCTGTTTTGACCTTGCTTTTCTTAAGGTTCTGGTGACAACCATAACGGAAAGCAGGGCACAGTCCTGAGTGCCAAAGATGTCTGTATGGTGAGTTTGCATTACGACGGGCCGTCTCATTTATGTCCTGTATGTTTTCTCTTCCTCAATTCTCACTTGTTTTACAAAGTTTCTGTCTTTTCTAATTGTAAGTTTCCACACGTCATTGAGATATGACGCTCTTCAGACACACATTGGCAACTATATACTGGAAATCAACGATATTTTCTCATACCATGGACAAGAAATCATTTTAGGGCAATGTCATTTGGCAAACAATAATCATTTCCCACTTCATGGCTATAACTCTGTCCAACAAGTTTGAAAAGCAGCAAAAGTCTATTGTAAGGCTCGTATTTTATACGATAATGATGACAAATACCGTGACCTGCAAGTATTATACATTTTCTTTCAAGTCCAAACTCTTTCTGCTCTTGTCCTGGTATTACTTTGCAGTATCACGAGGCTTCTCGTTGGGATGAGCGGAGCTCTGTCACATCTTTCTGGGGTTCCGTTTCGGATGTCGACGAGTGCCTCTTCAACGAAGACATTAGTCTTTACAGCCAGAGTTTCAGTAATATATCGAATTTGTCTCTTCTCGACGAAGAGGAGTATGCACGGAAAAGTCACGACAGGCAGGGTGACAACAGTGATGACGAGGAAGACGATTTTTCCTCCATCAGTCCGAGCGAACTCTCCGAACTTCTGCGCACGTCTTCAGAAGACGAGGACTTTGAAAGCGATGACGACGATGTGTTTACAACAGTAACAGACTTAACAGACTTCGACAGTGACTCCTCCGACCTCTCGCTCTCGGATGAAGATATTTCCGGCGATGTTGAAGGAGTATATGCAGGACAATATTATTCAAACAGCATCGTCATCGATATCGTAGACATGCTGATCAATGAAGCAGTCTGTGGCTTGGTCCAGAATTCATGAGGAGATATGCACTACACAGATTGAATTGCTTACATGTGGCATGATTTTCAGAAATAAATGACATCATTCAAACGATACTTTCCTGAGTACCTCTGGTCCCTTACTTGTGCTCTATGCGTTTACCGTGAAGTGAAGTATAAGGTAAAGATAGCAGATGAAGGGGGCGAAATGGGGTTTTAGACGTCTCTGGTTCATTTGAGACTCAGAGATTTGCAACGAGTTTTGCAACCAACATACATTCCAGGCCTTGTCTAGGCTAATTTCGAAAAGCACTGATACGTGTTTTGATATGCCTGCATGTATAGTTCAGAGTTACACATGCAGTGTACATCAAGCACGTAGAGCCCCTTAATGTTCTGATTGCCTTGTTTGAAATGTAGGCAGGCAAAGAATTTGGTTTCTTCCAGCAAATCTCGATCAGAAAGTTAATACTAAAGGCATTGCATGTGCCGGGCACAGACAAATAATAGCAAATCACGGATCTTATATCATTGAAAGAAGTCATAAACAGTGTGTAGCCCTTTCATTCAAATATCGGAAAGGAAATGAAAAAGAAAGAAAAAAGAAAGGAAAAAAGGATTGACTTTCAAACTTTTTCCTGATCTCCACACTCGTTCCCTAAAATAAACCCTCCTTAAGGATAGCAATGGACAAACATTGTGTGATAAATGGGTCTCAGTCAGGCTATCCAATACACCAATGTTATGGCTGTTGCAGATTTATACTTTGTTGATATCTGTGAATGATCATTAATATTTCCGTTTTTGTGAATAACGTCATATTTCTGTGGATAAGAAGTAAAGAAAGCTTTATGTTTTATATCCATACGCGTTGAAGTTGCCTCTTATACAGGTTTACATGTATAATGGAATTAAAGAGAAATAGTAGGTCTTTAAGACATCAATTTTCATCAAACTGTAGCAAATAAGCAAGAGAAATTCCAGATGATCTTGGAAGCCACCAACTTTTCTGATAAATGACATGAAAAGGTCGACATGACATAATGACAGCGAGATATTATGTTCAGAGAAGGACACCCAGTGCTTGCATTATTTGCTGCCTACCAGAATATCGATGACGTTACAAATGCGCTTACTCAGTGTTTCGTCATAATCAATTCTACTGCAAACGCGCAGCGCGTATTAAACTCGGCGTAGCTACATGTGAATATCTGTGACGAAATAATGCAAGCACGCAGTATTTCTGTTTACATAACAACGAAATTCTACAGTACTTGTCCATTCCTAGTGAATTCCTCTTGCTATTCGTACACTTTTGATGGTGTTCTCTTAGCTTGATATCGAAATGTCTACGTTTTCCGAGCTATCTCGCGGTCGGCGATTTTGGGCTCGACTCCGTAGTTCGCTGACAAGATCTTTCAGCAAATTGTGTTGTGTCACTGCAGGTAATGTATTTCCTGGCATGCACAAACAATCTCAACATGTCACACTTTCTATCCGTGCATGATAATCCAGGTCTTCTATAGATTTTGTGATGAGAGCAGTAAATGTTCAGATTATTGCAGAATTATGATCTCTCTTCTCAGCACATTTGATGGGGGTTGATCAAATTAAAATCACCATTTTCGACTAACTCATATAGAAGAATTTCCAGAATAGAAATACATTTCAAGAAAGAATAAATCTTATCCAAACATTGTCGAATGAGAATGAAAATGTCACTTTCATATTTGAGGAAACTAAAATCTGTTCTGTTTTGACCTTGCTTTTCTTAAGGTTCTGGTGACAACCATAACGGAAAGCAGGGCACAGTCCTGAGTGCCAAAGATGTCTGTATGGTGAGTTTGCATTACGACGGGCCGTCTCATTTATGTCCTGTATGTTTTCTCTTCCTCAATTCTCACTTGTTTTACAAAGTTTCTGTCTTTTCTAATTGTAAGTTTCCACACGTCATTGAGATATGACGCTCTTCAGACACACATTGGCAACTATATACTGGAAATCAACGATATTTTCTCATACCATGGACAAGAAATCATTTTAGGGCAATGTCATTTGGCAAACAATAATCATTTCCCACTTCATGGCTATAACTCTGTCCAACAAGTTTGAAAAGCAGCAAAAGTCTATTGTAAGGCTCGTATTTTATACGATAATGATGACAAATACCGTGACCTGCAAGTATTATACATTTTCTTTCAAGTCCAAACTCTTTCTGCTCTTGTCCTGGTATTACTTTGCAGTATCACGAGGCTTCTCGTTGGGATGAGCGGAGCTCTGTCACATCTTTCTGGGGTTCCGTTTCGGATGTCGACGAGTGCCTCTTCAACGAAGACATTAGTCTTTACAGCCAGAGTTTCAGTAATATATCGAATTTGTCTCTTCTCGACGAAGAGGAGTATGCACGGAAAAGTCACGACAGGCAGGGTGACAACAGTGATGACGAGGAAGACGATTTTTCCTCCATCAGTCCGAGCGAACTCTCCGAACTTCTGCGCACGTCTTCAGAAGACGAGGACTTTGAAAGCGATGACGACGATGTGTTTACAACAGTAACAGACTTAACAGACTTCGACAGTGACTCCTCCGACCTCTCGCTCTCGGATGAAGATATTTCCGGCGATGTTGAAGGAGTATATGCAGGACAATATTATTCAAACAGCATCGTCATCGATATCGTAGACATGCTGATCAATGAAGCAGTCTGTGGCTTGGTCCAGAATTCATGAGGAGATATGCACTACACAGATTGAATTGCTTACATGTGGCATGATTTTCAGAAATAAATGACATCATTCAAACGATACTTTCCTGAGTACCTCTGGTCCCTTACTTGTGCTCTATGCGTTTACCGTGAAGTGAAGTATAAGGTAAAGATAGCAGATGAAGGGGGCGAAATGGGGTTTTAGACGTCTCTGGTTCATTTGAGACTCAGAGATTTGCAACGAGTTTTGCAACCAACATACATTCCAGGCCTTGTCTAGGCTAATTTCGAAAAGCACTGATACGTGTTTTGATATGCCTGCATGTATAGTTCAGAGTTACACATGCAGTGTACATCAAGCACGTAGAGCCCCTTAATGTTCTGATTGCCTTGTTTAAAATGTAGGCAGGCAAAGAATTTGGTTTCTTCCAGCAAATCTCGATCAGAAAGTTAATACTAAAGGCATTGCATGTGCCGGGCAGAGACAAATAATAGCAAATCACGGATCTTATATCATTGAAAGAAGTCATAAACAGTGTGTAGCCCTTTCATTCAAATATCGGAAAGGAAATGAAAAAGAAAGAAAAAAGAAAGGAAAAAAGGATTGACTTTCAAACTTTTTCCTGATCTCCACACTCGTTCCCTAAAATAAACCCTCCTTAAGGATAGCAATGGACAAATATTGTGTGATAAATGGGTCTCAGTCAGGCTATCCAATACACCAATGTTATGGCTGTTGGAGATTTATACTTTCTTGATATCTGTGAATGATCATTAATACTTCCGTTTTTGTGAATAACGTCATATTTCTGTGGATAAGAAGTAAAGAAAGCTTTATGTTTTATATCCATACGCGTTGAAATTGCCTCTTATACAGGTTTACATGTATAATGGAATTAAAGAGAAATAGTAGGTCTTTAAGACATCAATTTTCATCAAACTGTAGCAAATAAGCAAGAGAAATTCCAGGTGATCTTGGAAGCCACCAACTTTTCTGATAAATGACATGAAAAGGTCGACATGACATAATGACAGCGAGATATTATGTTCAGAGAAGGACACCCAGTGCTTGCATTATTTGCTGCCTACCAGAATATCGATGACGTTACAAATGCGCTTACTCAGTGTTTCGTCATAATCAATTCTACTGCAAACGCGCAGCGCGTATTAAACTCGGCGTAGCTACGTGTGAATATCTGTGACGAAATAATGCAAGCACGCAGTATTTCTGTTTACATAACAACGAAATTCTACAGTACTGTCCATTCCTAGTGAATTCCTCTTGCTATTCGTACACTTTTGATGGTGTTCTCTTAGCTTGATATCGAAATGTCTACGTTTTCCGAGCTATCTCGCGGTCGGCGATTTTGGGCTCGACTCCGTAGTTCGCTGACAAGATCTTTCAGCAAATTGTGTTGTGTCACTGCAGGTAATGTATTTCCTGGCATGCACAAACAATCTCAACATGCCACACTTTCCATCCGTGCATGATAATCCAGGTCTTCTATAGATTTTGTGATGAGAGCAGTAAATGTTCAGATTATTGCAGAATTATGATCTCTCTTCTCAGCACATTTGATGGGGGTTGATCAAATTAAAATCACCATTTTCGACTAACTCATTTAGAAGAATTTCCAGAATAGAAATATATTTCAAGAAAGAATAAATCTTATCCAAACATTGTCGAATGAGAATGAAAATGTCACTTTCATATTTGAGGAAACTAAAATCTGTTCTGTTTTGACCTTGCTTTTCTTAAGGTTCTGGTGACAACCATAACGGAAAGCAGGGCACAGTCCTGAGTGCCAAAGATGTCTGTATGGTGAGTTTGCATTACGACGGGCCGTCTCATTTATGTCCTGTATGTTTTCTCTTCCTCAATTCTCACTTGTTTTACAAAGTTTCTGTCTTTTCTAATTGTAAGTTTCCACACGTCATTGAGATATGACGCTCTTCAGACACACATTGGCAACTATATACTGGAAATCAACGATATTTTCTCATACCATGGACAAGAAATCATTTTAGGGCAATGTCATTTGGCAAACAATAATCATTTCCCACTTCATGGCTATAACTCTGTCCAACAAGTTTGAAAAGCAGCAAAAGTCTATTGTAAGGCTCGTATTTTATACGATAATGATGACAAATACCGTGACCTGCAAGTATTATACATTTTCTTTCAAGTCCAAACTCTTTCTGCTCTTGTCCTGGTATTACTTTGCAGTATCACGAGGCTTCTCGTTGGGATGAGCGGAGCTCTGTCACATCTTTCTGGGGTTCCGTTTCGGATGTCGACGAGTGCCTCTTCAACGAAGACATTAGTCTTTACAGCCAGAGTTTCAGTAATATATCGAATTTGTCTCTTCTCGACGAAGAGGAGTATGCACGGAAAAGTCACGACAGGCAGGGTGACAACAGTGATGACGAGGAAGACGATTTTTCCTCCATCAGTCCGAGCGAACTCTCCGAACTTCTGCGCACGTCTTCAGAAGACGAGGACTTTGAAAGCGATGACGACGATGTGTTTACAACAGTAACAGACTTAACAGACTTCGACAGTGACTCCTCCGACCTCTCGCTCTCGGATGAAGATATTTCCGGCGATGTTGAAGGAGTATATGCAGGACAATATTATTCAAACAGCATCGTCATCGATATCGTAGACATGCTGATCAATGAAGCAGTCTGTGGCTTGGTCCAGAATTCATGAGGAGATATGCACTACACAGATTGAATTGCTTACATGTGGCATGATTTTCAGAAATAAATGACATCATTCAAACGATACTTTCCTGAGTACCTCTGGTCCCTTACTTGTGCTCTATGCGTTTACCGTGAAGTGAAGTATAAGGTAAAGATAGCAGATGAAGGGGGCGAAATGGGGTTTTAGACGTCTCTGGTTCATTTGAGACTCAGAGATTTGCAACGAGTTTTGCAACCAACATACATTCCAGGCCTTGTCTAGGCTAATTTCGAAAAGCACTGATACGTGTTTTGATATGCCTGCATGTATAGTTCAGAGTTACACATGCAGTGTACATCAAGCACGTAGAGCCCCTTAATGTTCTGATTGCCTTGTTTGAAATGTAGGCAGGCAAAGAATTTGGTTTCTTCCAGCAAATCTCGATCAGAAAGTTAATACTAAAGGCATTGCATGTGCCGGGCAGAGACAAATAATAGCAAATCACGGATCTTATATCATTGAAAGAAGTCATAAACAGTGTGTAGCCCTTTCATTCAAATATCGGAAAGGAAATGAAAAAGAAAGAAAAAAGAAAGGAAAAAAGGATTGACTTTCAAACTTTTTCCTGATCTCCACACTCGTTCCCTAAAATAAACCCTCCTTAAGGATAGCAATGGACAAACATTGTGTGATAAATGGGTCTCAGTCAGGCTATCCAATACACCAATGTTATGGCTGTTGCAGATTTATACTTTGTTGATATCTGTGAATGATCATTAATATTTCCGTTTTTGTGAATAACGTCATATTTCTGTGGATAAGAAGTAAAGAAAGCTTTATGTTTTATATCCATACGCGTTGAAGTTGCCTCTTATACAGGTTTACATGTATAATGGAATTAAAGAGAAATAGTAGGTCTTTAAGACATCAATTTTCATCAAACTGTAGCAAATAAGCAAGAGAAATTCCAGATGATCTTGGAAGCCACCAACTTTTCTGATAAATGACATGAAAAGGTCGACATGACATAATGACAGCGAGATATTATGTTCAGAGAAGGACACCCAGTGCTTGCATTATTTGCTGCCTACCAGAATATCGATGACGTTACAAATGCGCTTACTCAGTGTTTCGTCATAATCAATTCTACTGCAAACGCGCAGCGCGTATTAAACTCGGCGTAGCTACGTGTGAATATCTGTGACGAAATAATGCAAGCACGCAGTATTTCTGTTTACATAACAACGAAATTCTACAGTACTTGTCCATTCCTAGTGAATTCCTCTTGCTATTCGTACACTTTTGATGGTGTTCTCTTAGCTTGATATCGAAATGTCTACGTTTTCCGAGCTATCTCGCGGTCGGCGATTTTGGGCTCGACTCCGTAGTTCGCTGACAAGATCTTTCAGCAAATTGTGTTGTGTCACTGCAGGTAATGTATTTCCTGGCATGCACAAACAATCTCAACATGCCACACTTTCCATCCGTGCATGATAATCCAGGTCTTCTATAGATTTTGTGATGAGAGCAGTAAATGTTCAGATTATTGCAGAATTATGATCTCTCTTCTCAGCACATTTGATGGGGGTTGATCAAATTAAAATCACCATTTTCGACTAACTCATATAGAAGAATTTCCAGAATAGAAATATATTTCAAGAAAGAATAAATCTTATCCAAACATTGTCGAATGAGAATGAAAATGTCACTTTCATATTTGAGGAAACTAAAATCTGTTCTGTTTTGACCTTGCTTTTCTTAAGGTTCTGGTGACAACCATAACGGAAAGCAGGGCACAGTCATGAGTGCCAAAGATGTCTGTATGGTGAGTTTGCATTACGACGGGCCGTCTCATTTATGTCCTGTATGTTTTCTCTTCCTCAATTCTCACTTGTTTTACAAAGTTTCTGTCTTTTCTAATTGTAAGTTTCCACACGTCATTGAGATATGACGCTCTTCAGACACACATTGGCAACTATATACTGGAAATCAACGATATTTTCTCATACCATGGACAAGAAATCATTTTAGGGCAATGTCATTTGGCAAACAATAATCATTTCCCACTTCATGGCTATAACTCTGTCCAACAAGTTTGAAAAGCAGCAAAAGTCTATTGTAAGGCTCGTATTTTATACGATAATGATGACAAATACCGTGACCTGCAAGTATTATACATTTTCTTTCAAGTCCAAACTCTTTCTGCTCTTGTCCTGGTATTACTTTGCAGTATCACGAGGCTTCTCGTTGGGATGAGCGGAGCTCTGTCACATCTTTCTGGGGTTCCGTTTCGGATGTCGACGAGTGCCTCTTCAACGAAGACATTAGTCTTTACAGCCAGAGTTTCAGTAATATATCGAATTTGTCTCTTCTCGACGAAGAGGAGTATGCACGGAAAAGTCACGACAGGCAGGGTGACAACAGTGATGACGAGGAAGACGATTTTTCCTCCATCAGTCCGAGCGAACTCTCCGAACTTCTGCGCACGTCTTCAGAAGACGAGGACTTTGAAAGCGATGACGACGATGTGTTTACAACAGTAACAGACTTAACAGACTTCGACAGTGACTCCTCCGACCTCTCGCTCTCGGATGAAGATATTTCCGGCGATGTTGAAGGAGTATATGCAGGACAATATTATTCAAACAGCATCGTCATCGATATCGTAGACATGCTGATCAATGAAGCAGTCTGTGGCTTGGTCCAGAATTCATGAGGAGATATGCACTACACAGATTGAATTGCTTACATGTGGCATGATTTTCAGAAATAAATGACATCATTCAAACGATACTTTCCTGAGTACCTCTGGTCCCTTACTTGTGCTCTATGCGTTTACCGTGAAGTGAAGTATAAGGTAAAGATAGCAGATGAAGGGGGCGAAATGGGGTTTTAGACGTCTCTGGTTCATTTGAGACTCAGAGATTTGCAACGAGTTTTGCAACCAACATACATTCCAGGCCTTGTCTAGGCTAATTTCGAAAAGCACTGATACGTGTTTTGATATGCCTGCATGTATAGTTCAGAGTTACACATGCAGTGTACATCAAGCACGTAGAGCCCCTTAATGTTCTGATTGCCTTGTTTAAAATGTAGGCAGGCAAAGAATTTGGTTTCTTCCAGCAAATCTCGATCAGAAAGTTAATACTAAAGGCATTGCATGTGCCGGGCAGAGACAAATAATAGCAAATCACGGATCTTATATCATTGAAAGAAGTCATAAACAGTGTGTAGCCCTTTCATTCAAATATCGGAAAGGAAATGAAAAAGAAAGAAAAAAGAAAGGAAAAAAGGATTGACTTTCAAACTTTTTCCTGATCTCCACACTCGGTCCCTAAAATAAACCCTCAATAAGGATACCAATGGACAAACATTGTGTGATAAATGGGTCTCAGTCAGGCTATCCAATACACCAATGTTATGGCTGTTGGAGATTTATACTTTCTTGATATCTGTGAATGATCATTAATATTTCCGTTTTTGTGAATAACGTCATATTTCTGTGGATAAGAAGTAAAGAGAGCTTTATGTTTTATATCCATACGCGTTGAAGTTGCCTCTTATACAGGTTTACATGTATAATGGAATTAAAGAGAAATAGTAGGTCTTTAAGACATCAATTTTCATCAAACTGTAGCAAATAAGCAAGAGAAATTCCAGATGATCTTGGAAGCCACCAACTTTTCTGATAAATGACATGAAAAGGTCGACATGACATAATGACAGCGAGATATTATGTTCAGAGAAGGACACCCAGTGCTTGCATTATTTGCTGCCTACCAGAATATCGATGACGTTACAAATGCGCTTACTCAGTGTTTCGTCATAATCAATTCTACTGCAAACGCGCAGCGCGTATTAAACTCGGTGTAGCTACGTGTGAATATCTGTGACGAAATAATGCAAGCACGCAGTATTTCTGTTTACATAACAACGAAATTCTACAGTACTTGTCCATTCCTAGTGAATTCCTCTTGCTATTCGTACACTTTTGATGGTGTTCTCTTAGCTTGATATCGAAATGTCTACGTTTTCCGAGCTATCTCGCGGTCGGCGATTTTGGGCTCGACTCCGTAGTTCGCTGACAAGATCTTTCAGCAAATTGTGTTGTGTCACTGCAGGTAATGTATTTCCTGGCATGCACAAACAATCTCAACATGCCACACTTTCCATCCGTGCATGATAATCCAGGTCTTCTATAGATTCTGTGATGAGAGCAGTAAATGTTCAGATTATTGCAGAATTATGATCTCTCTTCTCAGCACATTTGATGGGGGTTGATCAAATTAAAATCACCATTTTCGACTAACTCATATAGAAGAATTTCCAGAATAGAAATATATTTCAAGAAAGAATAAATCTTATCCAAACATTGTCGAATGAGAATGAAAATGTCACTTTCATATTTGAGGAAACTAAAATCTGTTCTGTTTTGACCTTGCTTTTCTTAAGGTTCTGGTGACAACCATAACGGAAAGCAGGGCACAGTCCTGAGTGCCAAAGATGTCTGTATGGTGAGTTTGCATTACGACGGGCCGTCTCATTTATGTCCTGTATGTTTTCTCTTCCTCAATTCTCACTTGTTTTACAAAGTTTCTGTCTTTTCTAATTGTAAGTTTCCACACGTCATTGAGATATGACGCTCTTCAGACACACATTGGCAACTATATACTGGAAATCAACGATATTTTCTCATACCATGGACAAGAAATCATTTTAGGGCAATGTCATTTGGCAAACAATAATCATTTCCCACTTCATGGCTATAACTCTGTCCAACAAGTTTGAAAAGCAGCAAAAGTCTTTTGTAAGGCTCGTATTTTATACGATAATGATGACAAATACCGTGACCTGCAAGTATTATACATTTTCTTTCAAGTCCAAACTCTTTCTGCTCTTGTCCTGGTATTACTTTGCAGTATCACGAGGCTTCTCGTTGGGATGAGCGGAGCTCTGTCACATCTTTCTGGGGTTCCGTTTCGGATGTCGACGAGTGCCTCTTCAACGAAGACATTAGTCTTTACAGCCAGAGTTTCAGTAATATATCGAATTTGTCTCTTCTCGACGAAGAGGAGTATGCACGGAAAAGTCACGACAGGCAGGGTGACAACAGTGATGACGAGGAAGACGATTTTTCCTCCATCAGTCCGAGCGAACTCTCCGAACTTCTGCGCACGTCTTCAGAAGACGAGGACTTTGAAAGCGATGACGACGATGTGTTTACAACAGTAACAGACTTAACAGACTTCGACAGTGACTCCTCCGACCTCTCGCTCTCGGATGAAGATATTTCCGGCGATGTTGAAGGAGTATATGCAGGACAATATTATTCAAACAGCATCGTCATCGATATCGTAGACATGCTGATCAATGAAGCAGTCTGTGGCTTGGTCCAGAATTCATGAGGAGATATGCACTACACAGATTGAATTGCTTACATGTGGCATGATTTTCAGAAATAAATGACATCATTCAAACGATACTTTCCTGAGTACCTCTGGTCCCTTACTTGTGCTCTATGCGTTTACCGTGAAGTGAAGTATAAGGTAAAGATAGCAGATGAAGGGGGCGAAATGGGGTTTTAGACGTCTCTGGTTCATTTGAGACTCAGAGATTTGCAACGAGTTTTGCAACCAACATACATTCCAGGCCTTGTCTAGGCTAATTTCGAAAAGCACTGATACGTGTTTTGATATGCCTGCATGTATAGTTCAGAGTTACACATGCAGTGTACATCAAGCACGTAGAGCCCCTTAATGTTCTGATTGCCTTGTTTAAAATGTAGGCAGGCAAAGAATTTGGTTTCTTCCAGCAAATCTCGATCAGAAAGTTAATACTAAAGGCATTGCATGTGCCGGGCAGAGACAAATAATAGCAAATCACGGATCTTATATCATTGAAAGAAGTCATAAACAGTGTGTAGCCCTTTCATTCAAATATCGGAAAGGAAATGAAAAAGAAAGAAAAAAGAAAGGAAAAAAGGATTGACTTTCAAACTTTTTCCTGATCTCCACACTCGGTCCCTAAAATAAACCCTCAATAAGGATACCAATGGACAAACATTGTGTGATAAATGGGTCTCAGTCAGGCTATCCAATACACCAATGTTATGGCTGTTGCAGATTTATACTTTCTTGATATCTGTGAATGATCATTAATATTTCCGTTTTTGTGAATAACGTCATATTTCTGTGGATAAGAAGTAAAGAGAGCTTTATGTTTTATATCCATACGCGTTGAAGTTGCCTCTTATACAGGTTTACATGTATAATGGAATTAAAGAGAAATAGTAGGTCTTTAAGACATCAATTTTCATCAAACTGTAGCAAATAAGCAAGAGAAATTCCAGATGATCTTGGAAGCCACCAACTTTTCTGATAAATGACATGAAAAGGTCGACATGACATAATGACAGCGAGATATTATGTTCAGAGAAGGACACCCAGTGCTTGCATTATTTGCTGCCTACCAGAATATCGATGACGTTACAAATGCGCTTACTCAGTGTTTCGTCATAATCAATTCTACTGCAAACGCGCAGCGCGTATTAAACTCGGTGTAGCTACGTGTGAATATCTGTGACGAAATAATGCAAGCACGCAGTATTTCTGTTTACATAACAACGAAATTCTACAGTACTTGTCCATTCCTAGTGAATTCCTCTTGCTATTCGTACACTTTTGATGGTGTTCTCTTAGCTTGATATCGAAATGTCTACGTTTTCCGAGCTATCTCGCGGTCGGCGATTTTGGGCTCGACTCCGTAGTTCGCTGACAAGATCTTTCAGCAAATTGTGTTGTGTCACTGCAGGTAATGTATTTCCTGGCATGCACAAACAATCTCAACATGCCACACTTTCCATCCGTGCATGATAATCCAGGTCTTCTATAGATTCTGTGATGAGAGCAGTAAATGTTCAGATTATTGCAGAATTATGATCTCTCTTCTCAGCACATTTGATGGGGGTTGATCAAATTAAAATCACCATTTTCGACTAACTCATATAGAAGAATTTCCAGAATAGAAATATATTTCAAGAAAGAATAAATCTTATCCAAACATTGTCGAATGAGAATGAAAATGTCACTTTCATATTTGAGGAAACTAAAATCTGTTCTGTTTTGACCTTGCTTTTCTTAAGGTTCTGGTGACAACCATAACGGAAAGCAGGGCACAGTCCTGAGTGCCAAAGATGTCTGTATGGTGAGTTTGCATTACGACGGGCCGTCTCATTTATGTCCTGTATGTTTTCTCTTCCTCAATTCTCACTTGTTTTACAAAGTTTCTGTCTTTTCTAATTGTAAGTTTCCACACGTCATTGAGATATGACGCTCTTCAGACACACATTGGCAACTATATACTGGAAATCAACGATATTTTCTCATACCATGGACAAGAAATCATTTTAGGGCAATGTCATTTGGCAAACAATAATCATTTCCCACTTCATGGCTATAACTCTGTCCAACAAGTTTGAAAAGCAGCAAAAGTCTTTTGTAAGGCTCGTATTTTATACGATAATGATGACAAATACCGTGACCTGCAAGTATTATACATTTTCTTTCAAGTCCAAACTCTTTCTGCTCTTGTCCTGGTATTACTTTGCAGTATCACGAGGCTTCTCGTTGGGATGAGCGGAGCTCTGTCACATCTTTCTGGGGTTCCGTTTCGGATGTCGACGAGTGCCTCTTCAACGAAGACATTAGTCTTTACAGCCAGAGTTTCAGTAATATATCGAATTTGTCTCTTCTCGACGAAGAGGAGTATGCACGGAAAAGTCACGACAGGCAGGGTGACAACAGTGATGACGAGGAAGACGATTTTTCCTCCATCAGTCCGAGCGAACTCTCCGAACTTCTGCGCACGTCTTCAGAAGACGAGGACTTTGAAAGCGATGACGACGATGTGTTTACAACAGTAACAGACTTAACAGACTTCGACAGTGACTCCTCCGACCTCTCGCTCTCGGATGAAGATATTTCCGGCGATGTTGAAGGAGTATATGCAGGACAATATTATTCAAACAGCATCGTCATCGATATCGTAGACATGCTGATCAATGAAGCAGTCTGTGGCTTGGTCCAGAATTCATGAGGAGATATGCACTACACAGATTGAATTGCTTACATGTGGCATGATTTTCAGAAATAAATGACATCATTCAAACGATACTTTCCTGAGTACCTCTGGTCCCTTACTTGTGCTCTATGCGTTTACCGTGAAGTGAAGTATAAGGTAAAGATAGCAGATGAAGGGGGCGAAATGGGGTTTTAGACGTCTCTGGTTCATTTGAGACTCAGAGATTTGCAACGAGTTTTGCAACCAACATACATTCCAGGCCTTGTCTAGGCTAATTTCGAAAAGCACTGATACGTGTTTTGATATGCCTGCATGTATAGTTCAGAGTTACACATGCAGTGTACATCAAGCACGTAGAGCCCCTTAATGTTCTGATTGCCTTGTTTAAAATGTAGGCAGGCAAAGAATTTGGTTTCTTCCAGCAAATCTCGATCAGAAAGTTAATACTAAAGGCATTGCATGTGCCGGGCAGAGACAAATAATAGCAAATCACGGATCTTATATCATTGAAAGAAGTCATAAACAGTGTGTAGCCCTTTCATTCAAATATCGGAAAGGAAATGAAAAAGAAAGAAAAAAGAAAGGAAAAAAGGATTGACTTTCAAACTTTTTCCTGATCTCCACACTCGGTCCCTAAAATAAACCCTCAATAAGGATACCAATGGACAAACATTGTGTGATAAATGGGTCTCAGTCAGGCTATCCAATACACCAATGTTATGGCTGTTGCAGATTTATACTTTCTTGATATCTGTGAATGATCATTAATATTTCCGTTTTTGTGAATAACGTCATATTTCTGTGGATAAGAAGTAAAGAGAGCTTTATGTTTTATATCCATACGCGTTGAAGTTGCCTCTTATACAGGTTTACATGTATAATGGAATTAAAGAGAAATAGTAGGTCTTTAAGACATCAATTTTCATCAAACTGTAGCAAATAAGCAAGAGAAATTCCAGATGATCTTGGAAGCCACCAACTTTTCTGATAAATGACATGAAAAGGTCGACATGACATAATGACAGCGAGATATTATGTTCAGAGAAGGACACCCAGTGCTTGCATTATTTGCTGCCTACCAGAATATCGATGACGTTACAAATGCGCTTACTCAGTGTTTCGTCATAATCAATTCTACTGCAAACGCGCAGCGCGTATTAAACTCGGTGTAGCTACGTGTGAATATCTGTGACGAAATAATGCAAGCACGCAGTATTTCTGTTTACATAACAACGAAATTCTACAGTACTTGTCCATTCCTAGTGAATTCCTCTTGCTATTCGTACACTTTTGATGGTGTTCTCTTAGCTTGATATCGAAATGTCTACGTTTTCCGAGCTATCTCGCGGTCGGCGATTTTGGGCTCGACTCCGTAGTTCGCTGACAAGATCTTTCAGCAAATTGTGTTGTGTCACTGCAGGTAATGTATTTCCTGGCATGCACAAACAATCTCAACATGCCACACTTTCCATCCGTGCATGATAATCCAGGTCTTCTATAGATTCTGTGATGAGAGCAGTAAATGTTCAGATTATTGCAGAATTATGATCTCTCTTCTCAGCACATTTGATGGGGGTTGATCAAATTAAAATCACCATTTTCGACTAACTCATATAGAAGAATTTCCAGAATAGAAATATATTTCAAGAAAGAATAAATCTTATCCAAACATTGTCGAATGAGAATGAAAATGTCACTTTCATATTTGAGGAAACTAAAATCTGTTCTGTTTTGACCTTGCTTTTCTTAAGGTTCTGGTGACAACCATAACGGAAAGCAGGGCACAGTCCTGAGTGCCAAAGATGTCTGTATGGTGAGTTTGCATTACGACGGGCCGTCTCATTTATGTCCTGTATGTTTTCTCTTCCTCAATTCTCACTTGTTTTACAAAGTTTCTGTCTTTTCTAATTGTAAGTTTCCACACGTCATTGAGATATGACGCTCTTCAGACACACATTGGCAACTATATACTGGAAATCAACGATATTTTCTCATACCATGGACAAGAAATCATTTTAGGGCAATGTCATTTGGCAAACAATAATCATTTCCCACTTCATGGCTATAACTCTGTCCAACAAGTTTGAAAAGCAGCAAAAGTCTTTTGTAAGGCTCGTATTTTATACGATAATGATGACAAATACCGTGACCTGCAAGTATTATACATTTTCTTTCAAGTCCAAACTCTTTCTGCTCTTGTCCTGGTATTACTTTGCAGTATCACGAGGCTTCTCGTTGGGATGAGCGGAGCTCTGTCACATCTTTCTGGG